>NW_024067610.1:0-141410 GCF_015533775.1 Penicillium roqueforti
TTTTTTTTTTTTTTTATTTTTTTTTTTTTGTTTTTTTTTTTTGTTTTTTTGTTTTTTTTTTTTTTTTTTTTTTTTTTTTTTTTATTTTTTTTTGTTTTTTTTTTTTTTTTTTTTTTTTTTTTCACATCCATGTTCCTCTATGGGGTGGCTTTTCATACAGAGCTGAATGTCTGTGTTGTGTTTTGTCACAAGTATTGTCCGGGGTATGCATGAATTAGGGTTATTGGAAGGGAAAAGGAAAAACGAGGAACGACGACGTGTTCTCTGACTCCAAGAGCAAGAAAAGGGAAAAGAAAAGTACGTACTTGTACCCAGTTCCCTGCTGATCACAACAGCTGTGATCTCGTCGACACGGACAACATCTATATACCTCCGACGACCAGGCTATCAATACCAAGCCCGGTATGAGACTGACAGCCAGCCACTAACCCAAGGTGTGCGGAAACCCAATACAGGCCCACCGCCACTCCGTACACGGGGAAACATCACCCGGAATGAAACAAAGGTACAACGGGGACAAGGCAAACATCAAGACTTAAACGCGACGAGGATATGTCCCTGTCCGGGGAACTCGAGGTTAAGCAGCGTCCGTCTCTTGGGTGGTGATGAGTTGTGTTGAAAAGAGTGAAAACGGGGTGACCGTCGATGTTGGCGTCTATTCGGTCCGAAATACCGACAAACACAGTTCTATTCCTCTGCTCACAAGGACATACCTAAATGGAATATCCACTGGGCTGCTTGGGCCGTTTCTCGAAGGGGGTCAAGTGGAATGGGAATGCCCCGTGGGCATTACGGATTCTATCTCCGTGCGGTTTCGAGCAATGGAAGCACAGGATGTAGTGGATCACGCCCTTTGTTGCTGGGCGCTTCTTTTCCTGTAGGCGGGACAGCTCCTCTTCTCTTTCCTATGCTAGAGATGTAGCTCAGAGTTTGCTGGTCTTTTTTTTTTTTTGAAAAGAGGCTGGTCAGAGATCGACTTCAGATTCATCATCGCACTGTCCGTCTCTGGTTCCTGTAGACGGAGAGAGACTGAGACCATCTCACTTTCTCTCTCACTCCCTCTTACTCCTTCACACGAATCTCAGATCTCTGCCCATTTTTCTGAAAAAAAAAGCCCGTAACTAACCCATGCCCGTTGTGGGAGATGATGAAAGAAGGTGACAGACAGAGGTTTCCCGCCACCCGAAACGACAACAGCAGGACGACACCACACCGAATCGATCCCCCGTGCCCGTGACCAGACTTCATCCAACGCGATCTCGATTCCAATCTTTTTCTATACGAAAATGACAACATCCATATCCCCATCCTCGATCACGGCAATGCCGTAACATACCCGTTCCCTACTGATCGCAACCCTGACTCGCACATCATCAGACCGGACGATCGGTTCCATCTATGGCTTTAGTTGTTGTGGCTGGGAGCTAAATCCAACCAATACCAACACTAAAACCAACACCAACATGAAATCAAATCTACCGGCCAGGGGCGATGGAGAGACGCCGCACGTGAACAGCCGTGTTTGGAATCTAGCTAAACTTCTATGCAGACGGGACTCGGTTTGAGGCTATGTGCGCATGCATGCTCCCCTCCCGTCTTGGTCGGGTTTTGAATTCCAGGTGCCAGGGTCTTGGGCTGGATGGTAACGGCAACGGCAACATTTTGGGAATGGATTTGGATCCCTGGGTGTGGACTATATTCTGCGGGATCCTAATGTCGAAGACTGCTGGGTGGACTTGACTGTACATGTGTTCAGAGAGTATCCAAGGTCCGGGACTTGGTGTTGTTCGAAGCTGTGGTGTGGAGTGTCAGTGGGCATCAGTTTGAAGAGTCTTGCGGGATATGGCAGGCCTAGGTTCGTATCCGTGTTCTTCAAGGGACAAGCAAAATCTACATAGGTACTTTGTACCTGGGTACTTAACATAAGACACTGAATCGTTTTAATTCATTTGAAGGAAAATCTTATTCGTCCATTGTAGCACCCATGCCACATTCCTGTACCTATCATGATCATGCTTTATAACTTTTTTGACATATCTAAGGAGTGCAACGGCCGGTGTACCGGGGATACAGTGAGCAGTCACGGACGGTATAACGAGCGCACAGCCAGGCCAAGAAACGCTCGAGACCGAGTCCGTAGCCACCGTGAGGGGAGGTACCATACCTATTGTAATGTTAGCATTGAGATAAATAGGAAAAATGTGACACATCACTTACTTGCGCTGGTCAGTGTACCAGTAGTAAGGGGAGGGGTCCATGCCCTCGTGCTTGTAGGCGGCCATCAGCTCATCCCAGTTGTCCATTCTCATACTGCCTCCGACAATCTCGCCGACACCGGGCATGAGCACGTCGACACTCTCGGTGACACGGCGGTCCTCGGGATCCTTCTTCATGTAGAAAGCCTTGATATCGGCGGGGAAGTGGGTCAGGAAGATGGGCTGGTTGATGATATCGGTCATGCGACGCTCCGCAGCCTCAGCAATATCGTCACCGAACTTGTGGGGCTGGCCCTCCTCGTTGGGGATTTCGTGCTCGATCAGCCACTGGATAGCATCGTCGTACTTCATGCGGCGGAACGGACGGGACGGGACCTTGAAGTCCGGGTTGAGCTGCTTGATATACCCGGCGATCTCGGGCTCAGCAAGGGTGTAATCAATCACGCGGCAGATCACATCCTCGAGGTGGTCAAGCAGATCAGTGAAGGTGATGAAGTCCAACTCGGCTTCGATGTGCGTGTACTCCGACAGGTGGCGGCGGGTCAACGACTTCTCGGCACGGAAAGACGGGCACACACAGTATACATCTCCCAGGGAGGGGAGACAGGTCTCCAGGTACAGCTGCGAGGATTGGGTCAGGTAGGCGTTCTCGCCGTAGTAGTCGAATCCGAACAAAGTGCTGCCGCCCTCGACCTGGGTCTGCACCATGGCGGGAGGGGTCACTTCCAGCATGCGGTTCTCCTCGAAAGCCTTGCGGAAGGCACGCAGGGTAGCGGCGCGCACCTTCATCACGGAGGAAGAGGTCTCACCGCGCAGCACCAAGTGGCGGTTGTCGTAGAGAGTCTGCGGGTCAGCGTCCGGCGCCACACGCGTGGTAATGGCCTCCTTGTCGCCAGCGGCCTTGCCGATGATCTCGAAGAAGTCGGCGTGCAGCTCGCGGTCGTTGGGCGCATGCTGCTTGGGGGGCACGGCGCGCATCTCACCGTGGATGGACATGGAGGTTTCGAGGGTGAGGGTCATGATGTCGTAGGTCTTGACCAGGTCACCGGTCAGGACGCACTGCAGGTATCCATAGCCGTCGGTGAGAGTGATGAAAACGACATCCTTCTGGGCGCGGGCACGGTGAACTCGGCCCAGAACGCGGACTCGGGTGCCGGGCTCATCGGACTCGGCGGTGCGCAGCTTGACGATGGCCGGGTCGGTGACGTCCAGACGAATGCGCACGGGCTTGGGCAGCGAGGTGTCCTCCTTGATCACGACCTTCTTGGCGTCCTCAAGGACCTTCTGGCGCTTGTCGGCCTCGGCCTTCTCGCGGATGGCCAATTCGTGTTCCTTGGCGGCCTTCTTCTTGCGCTGCTCCCAGAGGTTGTTGGCCTTCTTCATGGCCGACTTGGTAGCGGGCTTCCACTCCAATTTGGCTGCGGGGTCGACATCCTCACCGGCGGCGTCGGTCAGGGACTTGCGCGTGAGGTACTGGATGCCTTCGGTGGTGGGGGGGTGTTCCACGTAGGCGTGGACGAGGGTCTTGTAGGGGGCGGTCTCGGTGCCGGTGGCTGAGGACTCGTCTTTACCGACGTCTTCATCGATGTAGATGCTGGTTGACGCCATGGCGTTGGGTCTGGTCTTTGCAGTTGCGGGAGAGTTCTGTGGGAGAGATAATTAATATAGGTCTAATCTGTGAGTCATACCCCGGGCTGAAAGAATCCCGAGATGCAGGACGGATTAGAATGTGAAAGCAAACGCACCTGATAACGCAAAGAATGGAACTCTTATCTCTTCCCAATTGCAAGTTGTCCAAGGGAGGAATCGCACATTGCGGAGGGGTAAATTTCCGATAGATGCGGGATCCCCACTGATGCCTGAGGCGGCGATCTATATCTCTGTCTTTCGGGTGTACAACTAACTATTGGTATGAAGTATAGGTATTAGATGTTAGATGTTCAATCTGATTATTGAGGATAATGCCGTGAGTCATGAAGTATAATGACGACATTGCTTTAAGTAACTATCTACTTCAATTTCAGATCATCAAGATATCAGCAACGCACAGAATATGGGAACTCTTTGCCTGATATTAGCTCAACGTGAGGAACGTCTCCTTAACAGGTCCAAGAATTGACAGGAAAAGAGACTACACCACTGGAGAATACAAGGCTACAAGAGTTGCAACGATAGTTAGGGGTTCTAAGAAAAAGCTATGTACTCTCCAACGTAATTGGTTGATATTCAGAGACTAATTGTAAGGCCAACTCTACGAGGGTTTATTGAGTGCCGATCAAACTCAACATAAAAGGTCTAGATGGCTGTTTCGCTTCAGAATAGGAAAATGCACCTTTGCTGGGCTAAATATGTGAATAGTATAGATTGGCCCGGAGTTTCTTCGGCATCTATAAGCTAGGGATAGAGGCCTTGATGCCTGAATTCGGCCCGGCAGAAAAATGACAGCTTAGTAATCTGTCAGCATGAGGCAAAATGAGGCTTTTGGCACCATACAGATTCATACATTCTATTTTTCTAGGTGATTTGCACTCTCTGTCATGTACGAAAACAATTGAGTAGATTTAAATGAACCAATCGTAGGATTTAGAATAACCCACCTAGACTAATAGAGATAATCAATTTGTATAGCGCCAAAGCTTCATATCCATGGGGTGCAAATATATCTAAAAGCGGTCTAAATGAGGCATCAAGGCCCCGATATGTTCTTCGCACGGGATATTGCAGTCGTGGATAGATATAAAGGGTGTCACGGTGTCACAGGACTCATGCTATTGTCCAGCAGAAATTAAGAAGAGGATTTAAAAGATGTCCCTGAGTATTGCAGATGTATATAATTTAGTTATATTCTATATTGATCCTGTCAGGGGTATTGGGACCTGATCCAGTTCTGCAGAGCCACGGGAACAAGGTTGGGGAAACCAAGTTTGTTTTTATTAGTTTATATTCGATTCGATTCTTTTTATATTGTACTATTCGATATCAATACAATCCAATTGAGGGTAACTGCATATAAATCAGAACTTCCTGAAGTTAGTCCGCCCCCCTTAACCCACTCCTATTCTCCCCCTTTTAATGTTTTCTCCCATACCTTGCCTGGATTCACGTCCTTACCTTTCATTCCTTTTCTCGACGCTCTTTTAACCCTTTTATTTCCGTTTCTCGCTGCTCGCTTCTTTTCGGCTTTAAGGATTATTTTATATTTTTTTCTAAAAGGAACTAGTCGCCTGTCAACTGTAAACTCTTCCCCGATTCCCCCAGTCTGACCCCCTTTTTTTTTTTCTTCAGGCCATTTTCCCTTTTCTTAACCTCTTTAAGCTAATGACTTTGTAGTTTTGCATTTGCATTCTCCTTCTCTTTCTCTTCTGCGTGGGGGATATACATATAACTGGCATTCTCTACATACAAAGAAAGGACAGGTTTGTCTTCCCCATTCCCCAATCCCCAATTTCAACCCTGAGTGAATAAAAACATTCCAATTGACTTGTGAACTTCTATTTAGACACGTCTCCATTTGAAAAAAAGATCTTCTTCTTTTTTTTTTGATATTATTCCCTTCTTCTCCACCCGAATCCTCCCTATTTTTCCCTGTGATCTTAGCTGTGGGGACCCATCTCCTGAATGGTGATCTGATAATCCTCCCTTTATTTTTTTTCCCTTTCTCCCCCCCCCCATCAGAGCTCAGTCTGGTAGTCAGGGCCTCTCATCCCCCTGATTAAGACTAGGTTCTTGTCTTAGGACAAGTGTTGGATTTCTCTCGCCATGCAAGCCTCGGATGTATCGAGCATCCCGAACAATTCGCGTCTAATTCATCCTGGGTCTAAATACGCGCTGAACGGTGACACTGGCTTTTCTCACGGAGCGTACAACAACAACCACCCCAATCATATCCAAGGATTCTCGGACCGGAATACGCGTCGCGCCAATATCCCCGCTATAAACACTGCCGCCGGCCAACACTCCGATATGGCTTCCGGCTTCGATATGAACTACACCCCCCTGCTCCCTTCCCAGCTGCTGGTAGGCAGTCCCTTCCAACCAGGAACGCCCTCGGCTTTTGCTTCGCCGCAGTTTACCAATTTCGGTGGCTTCTCACAAGCCAATGGCAATGGACACTCCCAAAACAACCAGAACCATATCCACAGCCCTACGCAAGGAATGCAGAACCATGGTTTGTATGGCATGATGTCACCTGACGGTATGGGTATCTCCCAGATGATGGGGCCGCAATCGCCGATTAATGGTCTTGGGATGGGCAATGGGGGTCTCGGCAGCCCCCAAGCGTCCGTGGCCCCGGGCATGCTGTCGGGGACCAGTCGCACCGTGTATCTTGGAAACATCCCGGCTGAAACATCTGCCGAGGAGATTTTAAACCACGTGCGTAGCGGTCAGATTGAGTCGGTGCGCCTGCTCCCTGATAAAAACTGCGCTTTCATCTCCTTTTTGGATAGCAGCTCAGCCACTCATTTCCATTCCGATGCCATCTTGAAGAAGTTGGCCATCAAGGGAAATGATATCAAGGTCGGCTGGGGTAAGCCGTCGCAGGTTCCCACCTCAGTTGCCCTGGCTGTTCAACAGTCGGGCGCGTCGCGTAATGTTTATCTTGGAAATTTGCCCGAGGAAACATCCGAGGAGGATCTGCGGGAGGATCTGGGCAAATTTGGGCCCATTGACACCGTCAAGATCGTCAAGGAGAAGGCGATTGGATTCGTCCATTTCCTATCGATCAGTAATGCCATGAAGTCTGTCACCCAGCTCCCCCAGGAGCCGCAATGGCAAGCGCCAAAGCGGGTGTTCTACGGCAAGGACCGTTGTGCGTATGTATCCAAGACTCAGCAGCAAAATGCTGCCCAGTTCCTCGGCATCGCACCCGGGTATGCACATGTGCTGAACACGGCGGATCGTGATCTGATTTCTAATGCCCTTGCACAACAGTCTGTTGCCGCGGCCGCCGTGGCGACGACAGCAGGCGGTGTTAACAATCTCGGCAACCGCACCATTTACCTCGGAAACATTCACCCCGAAACAACGATCGAAGAGATCTGCAATGTCGTTCGCGGAGGCTTGCTACACCATGTTCGGTATATCCCAGATAAGCACATTTGCTTCGTTACATTCATCGATCCCACTTCGGCCGCCTCCTTTTACGCCCTGAGCAACCTGCAGGGACTAATGATCCACAACCGGCGCCTGAAGATTGGATGGGGCAAACACTCCGGCCCTCTCCCGCCCGCCATTGCGTTAGCAGTCAGCGGCGGTGCGTCACGCAATGTCTATGTTGGTAACTTGGACGAGGCCTGGTCGGAGGAACGCCTTCGCCAGGACTTCTCGGAGTATGGTGAGATCGAGTTGGTGAACACGCTGCGCGAGAAGAGTTGTGCCTTTGTCAACTTCACGAATATCGCCAATGCCATCAAGGCTATTGAGGGAATGCGTAATCGGGAGGACTACCGGCGGTTCAAGATCAACTTTGGAAAGGACCGCTGCGGAAACCCACCGCGTCAAGCCGGAAACAACCAAAATGGACAGAACCGCAACGGAGGCATGGAAGGCCAGTCACCACCGTCCGTTCTCAACGGATTCCAGCAGAACCTCAGCCAGTCTGGCTCCCAGTCAAGTCCGACTCGCCCTGCCCTTTCCCCGGCATCGGGATCAACTGGGTCGCATAACGGACAGCATCGCCACCCGCTGCAGAACGTGACCTCTCCTTCTGGGGTCCTGAATATCGGCTCAAGCAACCCGTTGACGATGTACCTGAACCAGATGTCTGCTCATCAGGCCCAGGAGCAGGAGAACCATCTCCACGACCATATGGCCCTCTCTGGTCTACAGGCGCAGGCACAATCACAGCAGTCAATGTATAACAGCGTCAGCAACGGCGACATGAATGGACACATGGACCAGTCTATGCACCAGCACAAGTCCTCCAACAGCTACCTGAGTGTGGCAAATGGATCGGGACACGGCCACCACGCAAGCACCAGCAGTCTGAGCGTGCCCCGTGCTTCGCACTCACGGGCTGTCAGCCTGCCCTCATTCTCCCAGGAGCCCTTCGGACCTGTCTCTGGTCAACCCCACCCCCGCACAGGTGCCCACCAGCCTCAGAGCAGCTTCTCCAGCTTCTCTGCCCTCGGTGGACTGAACCACTCAGGATTTGGTCTGGCTATTCAAAACGAAAACTCGCTGCCCGGCTGGGCTGAAGAGGAGATCGGAGCCAAATAATTATATGCGCACTCGAGGATGCAACCTTCGACTCTTGTCCTCGGTGACCCTAATGCCACTTTATTCTCTCTTCTTACATATAGTCCCTTCTGATTGTCATGTCTTTCCTCCCCCCATTTGATCTGATTCTTTCTTGTATTGGTCATAATCTTTTTACCTTTCTGACTCTTCGCTATTCACTTTCACTTTCACCCCTTGTCTTTTCTTTACTTTCTTACTTTTCTTTGGCTTTTTGGATTTCCACTCTTCGTCCGGACATATTCCGTTCGCGATTTCTATATTCCCCTATTAATCCTTTTGCATACCATCTTGTCTTACCACCTTGTATTGCTAGTTGGCCCTGAGTCTCTTCCTTCTTTCTATCTTTGAACTTTTTCTATCTCTTTATTTTGCTTGGGGCTGTGAGTACGTCGCATGTTTCACTGGATGATGACCATGGAGAGGGACGAGTCGTGGCGGCGATTATATCGCATTGCATAGTGACCACTTGGGACTTTGGTCCTATTAGCAGAAAAATGGCCATCTACCCAACTTGGAACATTAGTTAGAAATGTAAATGATCATCTATCTATAATAGATCAGGCACATTATTGCGGAGCGAAGCGAAGCAATTATACATGAGAACAGAATGCACCAGTCAATTGGAAGAGTCGTAGATCGTCACCGCAGTTCTATAGTTTGCGGCTAATTAAAGACATTGTATGGAGTAGTTGTATCTTAATTGTAACGGCTCTAATATCATCTTGGCCAGATTAGGGGCTGATCTTGATTGATTCTGATATAACAATTCAGTACTCCGCCCTCTTAGTTCTGGTGTCCGGACTCGTGACATCTATATTCAGATCATGTGATCATTCAGACCAAATGCGGTAAAGATCAGACACATCAAACTGAATGCTTCAACCTTCTCTCCCCACAATCCACATCGCAAAATACATGCCAACTTGACATCATGGCGCTTCCACCCGAGCAAATCAACATCAAGCGTCGGCGCGAGGAAGAGCCCGTCGAAACCCTATGTACGAACAATTCCCGTGTTTTTTCCCCGCGATGTAGACCCATCCAAAAGATACATAATATCACGGAAACGGTCCCTAGATCAAACCTCGCCCGCCACATTGACCACCAACACTAACCTACCCAGTCATTCAATCCGCACTCCACCAAACCAAGCGGCGCTTCACCGACTTCGTCTTCCACAGAGTCACTCTGAAAGCCAGCGCGAAGAGTGCAGATGGGAGTGCAGATGAACCCGCAAGCCCAGCAACACCAGCCGCGCAACGGCTCTTGCGCGCCCCGCGCTCAGTAAGCAGTCTCCATGTAAACCGGCGCGCGCCCGCATCCTCGACGGGCGTGCCCACAGTGCGGGCCACGTCCCCGGGAGCCGAATTCCGCGAAGCGCAGCGCATCGCAGCCGTCCGCAAAGAAGCGGAGGAAAAGCACAAGCGTGCCGTCTACGGGGGTCCTTCTCCTTTCACCGACATCCAGCCCGGCAGCTCTGCAGCTACTACCACTAATGAACCCGCAGTGCGTGACAGCAGCCCGGCATCAGAAGAGACATCCTCGACCCGCGCGCAGGCCCTGCGCCGGTTCCAGATCTCGCGCTCGAATCTCGACTCGCTGAGAAGTTCGCCTGGGGGAATCCAGAAGCGGCGCACTGGTGGTCCTGCGCCGGGTGTGGCTGTTCTGGTTGAGCAGCTGCAGCGCAATGCGCACTCGCGCAAGGCGTCTATGGTTTCGGATATGGTGGCGGAGGCGCAGGCTCTCGCGCTAAAGCCTAAGGAACTTGTCCAGGATAATACGCCCCCGTCGCCGGTTAAACCGCGCAAACGGCCTGTTGTTAACCAGGCTGAGAAACGGTGGCGCGAGGAGCGTCAGGGTGCTGTCTCGGCTGCGAAGCAGCGTCTGTCTGAGACGTTGGAGAAATCCGCTCAGACACAGCACAGGAGCTGGGAGCAAGAGTCTGAACGTCTGGCTCATGATTTCGAGCAGATTGCGTTGGAGCTTGAGCGGGAGGCTGAGCAGGATTATGGCATGGATATCGATGTGAAACCGGCCCCTCCGCCTGCATATGTACAGCCTGATTTTAGCACGGCTCCTAAGCCTCCGTTGAAACACCAGCCCCGGCAGCCCAAGGAACCCAGAGTCGCGGTTACACCACCGCCGCAGACTGAACAGGCTGTGGAGGAGGATGACGAGGACGACTATGTCTACGACGTTTACGTGCGCCGTCCGCTATCAGAAGAGGAGATGCTGAAGAATCCGCTCGCTGAATTCGAGTCCGACCAGCAGCAAAAGGATCTCGCCAAGTCTCAGCCTGGAGTGGGTGTCATTGTCATCACGGCCGAGGACGAGGAGATCTGGGAGGATTTTATTGAGAATGACGAGGAGGAGTGGGATAGCGAGGATGCGGACTCTAATGGTGTGTGATGTTTCTCCCTTCTTTGCCTTCTCTTTGTCCGCTTTCGTTTTCGTCCCCTCATAGACCTCCACTGACCATCTACAGCCGAAAACAACCCAGCCAACGATTACCCCGATGAAGAAGCGTCGTCCGATGAGGATGATTTCGACTTTGACGATTCAGCGAGCGAGGATGGCGGGTCTGGGTACATGTCTCGTTACCGCGAGCACGTAGATTCAGATGAAGACTACTGATCTGCCCGCTATGCGACACTGCCGTTGTCCCTCTATCTTGTTTTGTTCCACGTCCTGATCGAGCGTTTGCTTTATTTTACTCCGAATACCTACTTCATATTTCTATCGAATCAACAAGCCTCGTGCTACTTTTTCACTTGTCGTAGCTAGCTGCTAAGAGCCAAGACCTGATCAATTACATAAAAGATACCTTGGGCATCCCGCGGCAGGAGAAAAAGACGGCCAGGACTAATATTGAGACTCCCAGGTATATCCACATGCTACGCACACTGGACTAAAAGAGGAAGGTATATGAAGTATGAATACGCCAACGAGGGCTGCATCGATACTCTCGGTATACGATACCTAGATTAGACAATCGTAGAGTTACCTGGAGTCTACACGAGAATCCTCCTGGTGCATGAATCATCCATATCGATACACTCCCGTCTCATGGGATAAAGAGATATATCCCTCATTCCTGGGGCGTATGTTGTAAACAATCAGGATCAAAAGCAAGCCCCTCCCCCCACCAACGATCCAACATGGAAATCGAAACCCGAGACGAAAACTACAATCTACTCCGTGCACTCCTTACTGCACCATCCCAATTGCCAATTTCCAATTTTCCATCCATCTCGTCCCAGGCCGTGTAGGGACGCATACATACCAACCAAGCCGTTGGCAACCCCGTAGCTCCGAAAACCCACATCCAACCTGAATCCAAGCCATCTTTTCCCCACCGATGTCCATATCCATTTTCCAATTCCAATTCCATACCCTCCTGCCGATGGCCCCGTTCTGTCTTGTCTCGTCTCGTTTCGTTTCGTTTCACCCGAGCCCGATCGTCCCCTCTCCAACCAACCCGCGAAAAAAACAACGGGACAAAAATATCTCAAATGGCGCCAACCGACTAGTAAGACCAGACCAGACAAGACAAGAAAGTGTAGTCGGAGGATCTCCGTGAAAAAAAAACCGATCAGGCAATGGAAGTTAAAATTTTTAAAAACGCAGTCAAGGATGAAGGGTGTGTGGGCTCATATTCTCCGATCTACCCCGGAACCAACCAGAAGGGTCGGGGGTCGTTGAGGATGCGGCTTTCGCTTGTCTTATGTCGAGATAGGAAGGAGTCAGTTATCGTGCCACGTGGGTTTTCGGTGCTTTTGGATGTGATGAGATTTAGGGAGCCGGGGATGTATTGCGGGGTAGATATGATGAAGTCATTTGAGCACGGCGGGTATATACAACATAGCAGTGGTGTATGTTGTGTTGTTGGTGTTGGTGTGGTGTTGGTTGATTCGATGAGAGATGTCTATTGCTGTCTGCGCTAACTAGTGCTGTTGGTCATGTGTTCAAATATACCTGTCGGTGTG
The DNA here is from genome assembly GCF_015533775.1 of Penicillium roqueforti. NCBI lineage: Eukaryota > Fungi > Ascomycota > Eurotiomycetes > Eurotiales > Aspergillaceae > Penicillium > Penicillium roqueforti. The sequence goes on from NW_024067610.1 coordinate 12,443, forward strand.
TCGATCTCTGTCTTGGTACTTGATAGTTGGCAGCGATTTAGTCTATTGGACGGAGAATCTATTTTACAGTGGTTCATCGCGTTGGTCTATGACGATTTGGTGATCCCTTATTTGGACTCCGGACTCCGTATACAACATTCCCCGTATAGTTAGTTACTCCCTCATGGACTCCGTCACCGGTGTTTAGTCCACTCCGAAAGCCGAGATCATACACGGTACGAATCAGTCGGCCTGCATGCGACATAGTGAATTGTGCATGCAGGAGATCTATCCTATAGCGGTCACTAGGGTAGCGCTCTAGGTGTCGGTATCAGCGCTATCCAACATGTACAACAGCTCGACAAATAGGATCCAGCTGATATATTGCAATGGCACAATCCAACGGCGCTGATATATAATAGCCTTTAGAGGCGCAGGGCTGGATAGATATCTCGACTGATCAAAATAGGCAAGACAAGGCTACCAACCCCACTACATCCTGCAGAAATAGCCCCATTTCTACCCGGACACACGGCCTAACACATGCAAAGTCGCGAAGATCAAGATAGAATTTAGCATGAAACCGGGCAGATCCCGTGCACGATGTACTCCGTATGTCTGTAATCTTCACGTTTGGATTTTCCCAAAAGATCGACTGAAGAATAACTCCTACGTGGCCGTAACCCACCTTGATATCATTCAGTTCGGCTACCCCGATGTGTGGATATGCAACTAGAGGATAGCTCGGTCTAGTTCCATGGTTGGCCTTCATTTGCAGTAATTTAATGGCTGAATTCTCGTTGGGCGGATATAATAAGCGGGAGTCGATGCGAGGAGGTGAGGCTCTAAAGGAAAGAAACGAAGAAAAAGAAAGGGCTAGCGGTAATTTACGAATGAATCTTACAGTAACGCAATTACCAAAATAGTAAAATACAAAGCTCGGATCATTCCCAATCCTTCAGCCCCTTGGAGTTGGGATATGTCCTCGCTGTACTCCGTCTGCACGTCTCAAACACGAAACAACCGTGCAACGCCCCGACTGGAGAATGGATGAGGCCAAAGTCACCGACGAGAATCCGCTTTATCCAAGCCGGTCTGTTATGGTCCAATAGGAGCATTAACCATCGAACAAAGGCTGTTGCCAAACTGAGTCAAGATGTGCGATTTCGTCAGGTTCCTGTGCTCGGGCAGTCTCGAGTATCCGCTATTGATTGGGCTCGAATCTCTTGCAGCGGGGGAACGTCGGAAACAATTCGTCACATCTGTCTTGGTGGTGAAGACTTACTGAACATCTGAAGATGCCAAGTCTACTATACGATAGTGCCCGATTATACTTTGCTAATAATATTCGAGGATGGAGCAGAATGGATACGCTATACTCGGGACTCGGGTACTTTGGTGATTATACTTCAAGCTTGAGGGGGTTATTGCTGATCCAGATTTCGGAGAAATCCATGAAGAAACACTATCGACTAATCACCTACTCAACTAGGTATAGTCCCTGATGCAGACAGTGTCTGATGTCGCTAAAAGAAATCACGCAAATACGACCTCAACTCAAGAGATGCTACACACCAAATCATGCCCCCACTCCTATCTGAACCACTCATCGCTCACTATCCAGCACTATCCAGGCAACAAACCCCCGAGGCGACAACATTAATGTCCCGAGATCTAATTCCAACATCCAACGGCGCAAAGTCAATCTATCGCCGAAACGGAGTGCAGAAATAGCTCACGCCAGAAGGCCCGATCCCGGAGCTAATGACCCGGGTCTCTGGCTTCGGTGTGCTGATGGCATTAGTGCTTCCATTGTCGTCAATGCCCGAGGGCTGATTGGTGTGGCTGGGGCAGGAAGTAATACGCACGTGCGGTATTGAGCGGTGTTTTCACCGATATTTACAGAGTGACTGTTGACTGCTTCGGGCTGTATACAACATGAATGGCAATGGCAACGCTGGACTGATCACCGGTCGCTAATGATCACAAGTCGGAGCGGTGATGCCATTGATGCTATTGCTGTTCACGAATGGCGATAATTCCAACTGGGTGACTGTTGGGCTTGTCCTTTTCACTGTCTTTTTTAGTATTATATATTTCCTTTTGAAGGATCCTCCATATCACATCTCATACACAACCTCCACACACACGCACGCACATCCCGGCCACCCCTTCTTCCCAACCCACATCACATCCAACCACATTCCTAACCCTGCATTGCAAACCCACTTCCCCTAGCCCATATGCTTTCCCATCGTATCCCCGACGACGCCTCATCATCCCACCGCATATCCTTCGATCGGCCGCCGTGTGACAGATCTCCCATGTCAGATCCGGCCGCCAGGGCTGATCGGAACCCATAGTGGAAATTTCGAAATTTCGAAATTCTGATATTCGGCAGGATCCAGTCCGTCTCCACAATGACCATTACAATGCGCGTTACGGAGCAGGTATACGAGTGATCTTCCGGAAAGGAGACGATAGGCCAGATCCATACAATAACTTTGTTCTCCGCATATACCCGGGGGAAGCTCGCATCCACGCCCTATCAAACCGCGAGCCGAGACGGGTGTGTTTAGCCGGGGTCTTGTGGGCCTATCTAATTAAGATCTGCTGGTTAGTGTGTTTAGGTGGGCTGTATGATGTATATCAGGTGTGTGCTCGTACGAGTACGGAGTACTGCACGGACACATCGTTTGAAGAGTCGTAGTGGAAATAATATGCTGCTGCGTACGAGTATATCGTACCTATATGGTATGCCGTGTAACCATGACTACATATGTGTATGGATCTCGGATAAATTATCCAACTGGAAACCTAAACCCCTATACAATCAGATTAGAACAATAACAGCCAAGACGGAGAACAAAAGAAATAGATCATCTGACATGAGAATAAGCACAGCCTCCGCCAGTTCGTCACGAACCACGTGTGACTAGTGCTTATACGTACTTCTCAACACTCCACCAGGAATAAGCGATGCTTGGCTTTAGATAGTAACATGACAATAGCGCCGGATGATAGCCCTACTTCGGGCACAATATATATTTATATACTCTATCTTGATAACCACCGGGGAAACCATACGCGAAACCGAAGTATACCCACATCGCCTGGCACTGAAGAAGATCGACAAGGGAAGTAAATACCCAATCCTGTAGCATTTCGAGGGATAAGACATCAGGCAATATCATGTCGTATTCCTGTCCACAGTATAGAATTCAATAGAGGGTTCTTGTGGATATCGGTCCTACCAGCTCAAGTGTTGATATCATGACTTGGGGATCCACGCAGCTGAATGTCAATATAAAGAGTTCAGTTCAAGCTGGTTGATATTGCCAAGGTAATATAACATCATTGCCCCGATGTGTATTAGCGTCTGGGCACTGGATACATAATCCTCAGTAAGCAGTAGCGAGCGTAACAAACGTAATGAAAATACCAAATACAGCGAGCCACCCATAACCAGCTAGCTCCGTATCCTTCTTGCCTTTTCGGCCGGGGATCCCCATTCGCTGCTTCGCTTATCATTTCTTTGAATTTGCGCGTCGATCGATTCCAGAAGTGTGGCGGAATCCGGCGTCCAAACGATTTGTAGAATTCGGAATTCTTTGAGCTGCTCAGGTCAAAACGGAAATTACTAAAATCCGTGTCTCGTTGCCCTTTTTTCTCTCTTTTTGCGCGTGTCTGGCCGGGGGGGGGGGGGGGGGGCCCCCAACGGGAAGAACAAGCCCCAGAGTAGTGAGTGGCCGAAAACCCCTGACAGGCGAGGTCAGAGCCCAATCGGCCCCCCGCCCCCCTCCCCCGCCCCCCCCCCCCCCCGCCCCCCCCCCCCCCCCCCCCCCTCCCCCCCCCCCCCCCCCCCCCCCCCCCCCCCCCCCCCCCCCCCCCCCCCCCAAACTGACTTCACCTAGACCCTCTTCATGTCTTGCCGAAAAGTCAGATCTCGGATCTCCTTCAGACAAAGGTGACAGACAGCACTCCGTACTCGGTACCTATGTTTCCCTCGCGCTAGGCCAGATACGGGAAAAGAAGCTGGAGGCACTAGTCGCTACTAGATATTAAGCTTGCTTGGCGGGTGATTTTCCCCGTTTTTGATTCGTGAGGATATTCGTACCTGGGCCAATAGTACTAATGGACGGGGGAATAAAATATAAATGGTGCTAAGTGTGAGGATGATAGCATCACGACTTCCAATATGCCCAGCGGAGTCTGTCGAGACTCGAGAGCGTCCGAAAACAAGGAAGATGATCACGTCCACTCTCGTTGCGGGTGAGCTGCGCTGGATCGAACCGTGCAGGATTCGGCCGGCCCCCGTTTAATGGATCGTTTATGGATCGTTTACTAGTTTAGTGCGAATGGCGTGGGGTCTTGGGAGCGGAGATATACGTGTTGAACTCCATACACTAATAGTGCACATCAACGTCTCCGTAATCAACGTCTCCGTAGTCTAGCCTCTCAATATGGGTACGACTTGCGTCTATATTGGATACCTGTATTACACGTACTCCGTACAACAGAGCTCCGTACATACTCTGTCGTGGCTAGTGCCAGAAATCCTAGCTTGGCACCGTGCGGCTGAAATCGACCAAAAGCCTGAATAGGCCCCATAGCTAAATAGGGGAGTCGGATCCGAAGCGGAAGCCCGAGAGGAGTTACGGGGAAGCTAAGTTTGGATTAATAATTCTATTTATTCCTGACAAATGATTATTGATTTTGAAGGATCACAGCCAAGAGATGATTACCCGGACCCATGATCGGATGTTGCAACAACTGGCGCCCGGCTTCTGCGCCTTTAGCGGGCCCCCAGTAGCCAACAACTGCCAACGTTGGGATGACCAGGATTCTCTTGCAGGAGGCTACGGTCAGGTGTTTCTGGCGCCAATGCAGGATTTACTTGGAAGTTGGTATCGACGTGTTGTCAACATATCCAGTTCACAACACAACTGCATGCTCCACTACGCCAAATCAAGCACCATGCTGCGATTGCAAACGCCCACGTCTAGTAAGACAGTATTATATCAATCTGGCAGTTCGGCGTAAGTTCGGACGATCGACTCCGATCCCAAGTTCGCTAGAAACGAGCCTCAAGCCCGATCTATGGAAGGGAGAAGGTTTCGAAAGGCCAAGGCTCCAAGGCTCAAGGTTCTAGGAACTATTTGGAATCTTCTCGGAAGTATACAGCCAATCCAGGCCAACCGGTTATGACATCCGTCAGGGGGGATTGCCGGAGTTCGGATTCGGAGGTACTGACAGATGGATAATGGATTTACGGATACAGACGAACCTTTTGTCTGGCCCATTGTGGGGGAGAAGCGAATCTATTCCCCTCTTTCGTCTCCGTTAGGCAACGGCTGTGCCCGCTTGAAACTGTGGGTTTCCCGACTGTTGTTGCGCAGTGACTGCGCATCTTCGCCGGACATGCTGGATCCTGATATCCCTACCATGTAGTATCCGAGATGCAGTTTTCGGAAATTTGCGCATTCAAACGAGTCATTTCCACCCCCCCTGTCGACGGGACCAGCCCGTTTCGAATACGGAGGCAGGAATGATAGGAAGAAGAAGGAAGAAGAGTCCAGATCTACTCTGGTAAAATGAGATTCTAGATCGAGGTCGGCCCCCAAACAATGCCCGTAACGATCTATCGGAGTTAAGAGTACTCCGTAGGTATCCTCCGTCGCAACATAACTATAAAATCCGATATGACTCAATTAATTGCGTGCTGCAGCGGGGCAGGCGGCGGCTATCGCTAACGTCTAGTAACAGGACATAGCGTCCTTGGCTGCTGACGTCTACCTTGAGCTGCAGAAGAGGCCTGGGGAACGAGAAATTTGGAATTCGAGCCTGCCGATTCGAGCTGAGGATTGCGCAAACAAAGAAAAAGTACAAAAACGTACAAAAAAAAAGGGGAGGGTTCGACACATCTCACGGATCTACGCGGCTCAGACAAAGCGGAAAAGAAACGGAAAAAGAAGGAAATAAATCAGACGTTAAGCGACTGGGGACGGTGATTGGATCGATATACATGAATTTTGGACCAATCTGCCCACGTTCTGAAATTAATTTCAAAATTAATGAGCGAATATCGTCCAATATTTTCATTTCTTTTTCTTTTCTTTTTACGTTAACCGTTGGAGCAGGATGGGCATGCAATATGCACGGCATGACTCGCGCAAATGTGACGATAATTAAACTCGGTAATTACGCCAACCATGGATGGCCACGACGTGTTGGTTCAGGAAGGAGTTGATCTTTGGGAGGGTCAAGCGTATTATCTGCATCTAATGGTTAGTGTATGCTACATGGACGGATTGCGGAGCGAAGCGAAGCAATTATAGGGAAAAGATACGAATGAAGATACAAATACAATACACGTACAGACGAAAGGGAAACATATATTACACTAGCCCTCACGTGACCGAATCTGCCTGCGGCTACGCGACTGATGAACGCCAAAAGTGTCCCGAGTGGAGAGCGGCAGACAAAGAAAACAGAGTGGGGAGGGGCAAAAGGCTGGTTTTAGCCCCCGGGGGGAGCCATGTTGATCCGATCTGCACGGAATTGGGGGCTTCAGGGACTAGGATTACCAGTGAGAGGCTTGGGGCTTGCGAAGGGGGGTTCTCGGAAGCAACGGGCCATACAGAGGTGGCCGATGGGTTGCCCTAATTGAGGATGGATTTCACGCTTGCGCAAGTTGACTGCGCCGCAGAAATACGATCAGAACGTCTTTTCTATTCCTTCTTTTTTTTTCTTTCTGGTAATTGGAGGAGATTGCGTGGATCTAATTAGAAGAGTGATATACATGATACGGTCTATTGATATGAGGTGAGATGAGAATGAGAATAGACTCAACTGTATTCCTTGAGATTAATATTTTTATATTAATTCCGTTTCAAATAGAATCGTAACGGTTAAACCGTGAAGAAAATCAAAGGAAACCGTTGGCGGCTGCAGATGACTGACGATCGGCCTGGTCAAGGCGCAGATCGAGGGAAAATGGCGCAGAGGAAAATTATTATCACGCGAGTAACATCAGGATCAGTGCTAAGACATGTATCGTCACGGATTTGATATACATGCAAGTTGACTGCGCAGGAAATCCGCTTTGTCGGCTCCCCCGAGAGAATAAGAGTATAGTTAGATTGTAGGTAAGTATATGTAGTATATAGTAGTCGTGTATTGGCAAGTACAACATACTATTGTCAGCCTGAAGAGGATAGAGCAGAACTGTGCCACGGTCTTCAAGGATCTCTCTTACCTCATAGTGCGCCTTGAAGGACAGATGTGTTGGCAGTGCCAAATCGAGCCTGCATTAGCTCCTCACGCTCATTCGTCCCGATATCCCAGGGCCATGGCGTACGTCGCAGCAACAGACTTTGCGTCTACCAATAGACGCCGCGCGTTTGTGTTGGTTCATTTTTCCTTTTCCATTTCTGCACTGTGTCTACATCTGACTTCAAAAAAAAAATAAGGAAGGGGAAAAGACACGGAGTATCAGGTAGCCCGTTACCCACTCACATGAGCAAGTTACAACGGGGACAAAGTCGTGTTGGACAGAATGAAACACTGACACTAAAGCAGAAATTGAATTGAAATTCACGAGATTCCTATTCTTCACTTCTTTTTTTATTTCTACATTATCTGATAGGTGCTCAATCGAGCTTCTCACCTAAGCGCTCATGCAGCAGGGTCCCAAAGACCAGCAATGATTCTCTCTGACTTGGATATCGGTCTCATTACGTCGATGTTCTCAACTGCTTTTTGATATACGATTTGTCATTCATCACCTCGCCTTGGCGCTAAGATTGCAAAAGGCTAAAGGTAAAATGAATTTACCGCGTGGCCCTCCTTTTTTTTTACGCATACGGAGTATGTGCATACACATATGTATGTATGCTGTATATACAATACAGAAAAAAGAAATTAGAAAGATCGTCCCGTTAAAGAAGCTCCAACCTTGGAACCCATATCACTTCTCTACAAAGAAAGAAGGATTCGAAAAAGGTTAAGGAATCGGAGTAGACCGAATTGCCACATCTTCAAAAGATATAGAATTAATAAAATAATTCTCTCCACTAACGGAGTCGCAGTCCGGTTCACCGATTAATGTTTTATATTATATTATATATATATATATATATTTATTATATTATATATTATTATATTGTATTTGTATTTTATTTTCCTATATTCCTATATTCCTATATTATTATTATATTATTCAATGTCTGGGGGTGGAACCAAACCTCATAACAGACCCCTGTTAGCCCCAGGAGCCTTGTGTATCCGCGGTACACAGCTATACAGGGGGGGCCAAAGGAACACAACCAAGACCCAGGCAGTCGGTCCAGTGCACCCAACGCTGCGAGAACTATTTTTCGATCTTTTCGCGTCCTTTTTTCCTTTAAGACGGCGGGCTGATCTTCTTTTCTTTTTCGAGAGATCTATAAACCTTGCCCGTTACCCCAAGCGCATACTATACTTCCTTACTTTCTGTACTTCCCAATCGTCCATTGGCTCTCTGATATAGACCTCTATATCCCCACTTCTACTATCAGACCTGGTCTGAGCATTTCTGGGGAGGATTCAAAGCTTGGTCTCTATAAATCCCGTCCAAAATCTACGTACTGGCCCAATTCCATATTCCAAAATGGCACACGCAGAATCATACGCAACACTGCCCGCCGCACGCCAAAGCAAAATGAAAATCGACGCCCTGCTGAACCCAGGCGACGGAGACATCTCTCCACGCTCCCAGCACGCCTCAATCCCAGCCCACCGCCACAGCTACCATTCTCACCAGCCCTCACCAAGCTTCCTGCCCGCCAGCCCAGACTACCGCTACAGCCGGAGCTACCACAACTCCAGCCCAGGCGCGCTATCCAGCACCTCGACCGTAATCCCCTCCCGGTCCCACCAAATGTTCTTCACCTACCGGTCCTCGACCGCCAGCGCCAGCGCCAGCGCGGACCCCAACCGCGCCAGCACGAGCACAAATCAAAGCTCGCTCTCCGAGCCCCCCTCGCCAAACCCCTACCACTCCCGCGAGCGCTACTCCAGCGTCTCCAGCGCCTCCTCGACCAACGGCGACCGCCGCCGGCCGCCGCGGCCAAAGTACGAGGAGGAGGAAATGTACTTCATCTGGTACCACCGCGTCGACCTGTCGCAGGAGTGGAAGGAGGTCCGCGCTGCCTTCAATCGCCAGTTCCATGATCGCCAGCGCAGCGGCTTCCAGGGCATCCAGTGCAAGTTCTACCGCTTTATCAAGGAGAAGAAGTGTCCGACGCTGCGGGAGCAGCGGCGCATGCGGGACGGCGAGTTCTTGCGTGAGGGGGCCTCGGCGGCGCATGGTGCTACGCCGAAGTATGGCGTTAGGCAGTATACTAATGTTTGGTATCCTTGGATGAGGAAGGAGGGGGATGGTGCGTTGCCGTTGCGACGGAAGTGATTTTCTTTTTTTTTTTTTTGGTTTCGGGTGGTTTCGTTGGGAGGTCAATTTGTCTGTCTTGTTTTTGCGTGGGTCGGTCTTCGTCTTTATTAAGATACCTCTGTTCAGCGTGGGAGGTCTGTTGTCGTTTTGATGTTCTCTCCTTACATATCTTCCATCTGGGTTCCTGTCATTTTCTTGTCTACACTTTCACTTTACACTTTCCAAGCTTGGTTCTTGGGGCTATAATATCTATATGTTGTGTGGAGCTATCCATGCCGTGAGAGTCAAAACATCGGGATTTAGATCTAGATATTACTATAAAAGTCGAGGTTGAATTGAGTCTGAATGTTTTCTACTTTCAATGCTTTATCCAGGAATCAGGTATTATCCTCTGCATTATTATCAAACACCTCAAGCAAATCCCCTACTTTCATCCTTCCTATTCCAAATCCCGAGCAACGCCATGGTCCATCCTCGCCTATTGATATCCAACATAGTCCAACCTCTAGTGTAATGACTGACTCGCCGTTATCGCTGCATACATATGCTAGTAGATAGTATACTCGCAACCTATCCAATTCCAAACCATTCAGACCATTCTAGCCTCTTCATCTATTCTTGGTCTGGATATTGACCCAGAACATGACTCGTAGTAGTCCGCCATACTCCATCCAACCCGCTAGTCAACACAGCCAGACCATGCTAAGGCTAAGAAAAGAAACCTATCCACAACCCGGCCAATCCCTCCGATCCGTCGATCGCGGGTCCCTGTCCTTCACGGCAAGGCGAGTGCCATCTTTCGTCTAGGTGCTCCATATCCGTCCGCCGTCGCCGTCGCCGTCGCCATCCGCCGTGCTCCGTACTAGTATGAAGATCTCGGATGTGGGAATTAGTTATCTAGTGCGATTCTGACATTTCCATTACTTGATCAGGGGCTTTTATTTGTTTTTTTTGGTGGCTTTCTTTTTGTTCTTTGTTCGCCTTCGCTTCGGCTTATACGGGATGGATGAATGGGGAAAGCCAAAGTACCGGTTTGTATTAGTTAGTTCATTACTAGGCACATATGTATAACTATGTACTTCTACTTCTAGAGCCTCCCATACCAGGATCAGGGACTTGTCAGGGGCTTAAAGAATCGCATTGTTGTCCTGGTACTTATGCTGTATGTACAAAGTACTTAGCCGTGCGTGCAATATAATATGGGACTTGGGCTTGGACTCGGGCTTGGGCCAATTGCCGTGGTTTTCGATCGGCTTCTCTTTTCGGTATATGGTAGTTAATTGTTTTAGTTACTCCGTAGTTAATCTTACTATTGTTTCCGTTTTGATCGTGACTACTCTCGCTAACCCCTAGAGATCGTCGGAAAAACAAAGACATATAAACGGGGCCGATCCTGTCAATTCCTAGCGTGCCGGGGTTCGGGACTTCACCCGCGGACTCCATCGTGGGTTTTTTCGTTTCTTTTCTTTTCTGTCGCTTTCTCTTTGACAGAAGGATAATTCCCGATTCGAGGACTTTATTTCTAGTGGGCATGGAATTGTTATTTCGGGCTGTGGGGCGGATGTAATGTAGAATACCTAATGTAATAAGGGGTCATTGATGTGTGATGTCAAGTGTTGAAGATGTACTTTGTAAATGCGTCATAAAAGGTAAATTAGGTCGCCTGTGGCGATAAAGAATCAAGAAGCATTGCCGAGGCTTGATATCATAGTATGTATGCATGATGTTGCACGATGATATAGTTAGCCCGTGTTCGCTTCCAGGGGAAATTTGGTAAATGTGCTTTGGACTCTGTACTTTGGGGGCCAATAATACGAGCTAGTTGTATAATTATGGATATTTCATTCTATTGCAAGTTGAGACTGTACGATATAGGTAATATGAAGTGTAGTATTGTGTCACGGTCCTATAACTAGGCGAGGTCATACTGCATATGGCATTTAGGGCAAAGCGTACAATGTACATTGTACTATCCTTCGTATACTAATACTAAGTAACGCAATTCAAAAACTAAAAATTAGACCTCAAAGCTATCCACATCGGTTCGACATCCCCGGCGCTACAATTCGCACTAAATCCTGAAAACTCCACATTCGACTCCATTCGACCACTGGCCCTCTTCCGCGCTGTCGAATCTCATCCGCACTAATATGAAAAGAGCAGGAGGGGCACTGCAAATGCCGATATACTTTATGACTAATTTAATTTAAAGCGGCCAATTAGCAGGCTTAAATATTATGTGCCATTATGCTTCTTTCGTCACGGTTGTGCGAGTGTAAGATCTAGGTTGTACGGTAAGGTTGTTACTGTAGCAGCTACTATATACGGTATATGTTCCAAGGGTTGATCGAATTTAATTGTTTCATTGATTATGACCTAGCAAGAGGAAGAATCACTAACTGAAAACCCATCGAAAGCAAATTGCAAGATCTCAATTCCGAAATTTCCTTTGTATCCCCTCCACTTTCATCCAAGCCATGATGGCTATCAACGCGGCCGCGGTTGCTGATGGATAAATTCCATACCCTAGTCAACGGCGAGAATGCCAGAGAACATCAGGTTGGGCTCATCCATGAAGTGGAAACCCTGGGCGAGAGCGCATCTAGTAGACCAGTTAGTAAAGAAAGAGTGAAAGTGCAAACCGGAAACCTACGGATCAATTTCAAAGCTGGCGATGCAGTCATACGCGCCCTCCTTGATGGTCTGCAAGAACTCCCAACCGTCATGGAGATCATAGAAGGAAACCTGGATGTCAATGCCAGACTTGAAAGAAAGAAAATTTAGTAAGACTCAAAACATAGAACTACTGCAAACTTACCTCAGCTTGCTTGATCATGATGCGTTCGAAGCTCTTGGCACCCCAGGCAGGGTCAGCGGCAATACCCAAGATGTTCTCGTTGTCGCTAGTCTGGAAGCCGGGGGAAAGGCCAGAGAGGCAAACGATGCGGGAAGCACCATCTTCGACACGCTTCGAAAGCTCGTTATTGTCCTTCAGGCCCTCCTCGGGCATGGTAACAGAGATAGTGACGTCGTCATCACCATCCTTCAACTTGATTCCATCAGAGTGGTTCTCATGGTATTTAATGCAGTCGTCTTGCTCAACAAACTGCACGACGACGTGGCCATCCTCACTCCAAGAGCGCTCGATAGCACCGCCGTAGACGAGCTGAAGGATGCTGGAGACGTTGGCCCAGTCAGGAAGATCTCCGAAAACGATCCGACGAGGAGGTCCGGTAGGCACAACCTTGGGTGCCATCTGCTTCTGCAGGTGGAGCAAACGGACTTGCTTCATGAAGTCAGCTGGGGCAGTAACACCTCTGGGTTTCTTGGAAGAGTCAGTAGGCTCATCCGCGACGGACTCGGCCTTCTGGGATGCTTTGGAGCCAGCGGTGGAGTCGTTGTCTGTATCCCTGCATTCACCAGCTTTGTCCTTGGATCCAGCAGGGTTGGCAGCAGGAACAAATGGCTTAGCACGCGGATCAATGCCAGAAGTCTCCTTGGCGGGGGCACACGAAGCAGGGGCACGAGGAGTGGCAGTCTCCTGAGCGGCATCAGGGGAAGTAGCAGCTTTCTCGTCCTATGAAAGACCAGTGTGAGATGGGAGTAACGAAGAGAGATGAGAGATGAGTGTTGATAAGAAATGGGGATCAAGTCGCGGGGACAAAACACGAAGAGAGAATGGAAGCGACTTAATGAAGAAGACCATAACATGTAGTGGGCGGGGATAGGAATGGATGAGGGGAAATGGGGGCATTGGGGGCATTGGGAAGAGTGAGACATACCTTTTTGGCCTGCATGGCCAGCTCAATATCCTTCGAGGCATCATACAGCTTAGGCTCCTTGAAGCCCATCTGGGTAAAACGACGAGTGGTCAGGGAAGCTGAGACCGTGTGCACGCCAGCGAGGCGATCAGCACGAGCCTTGTTACGGACATCAATAGGAGCATGGGCACTCTCCTCCAGACTGATCATGTTGCTGTTGGTGATCATCTTGTAGATGACCTCAGTGGTGATGCGAATCTCTGCCAATCGCTGCAGAGTAATTGGAGCAAGGCCGCTAGGCCCAATGACTTTGGTTGTCTCCATGATGGAACGAAAAAAGTAGCAGGATGGGGAGAGGAAAAGAAGAAGAAGAAGAAGAAGAAGAACAAAACGGAACATTTTATTTGGAGTACCCGCGTAGAACAGATGCGTTCTGTGTTCGAATTAGGAAGGCACAATTGGATGCAAGACGGGAAGGAACATTCAAAGGCTTCATGCTTTCTTAATATTCTGGCTATACTTGTTTCATTCAGGAAAGACCGGGTTAGAAGACAGACATCAAGATAGAATGGCCCGGAGTCATTCCTATAGGGCACATATTAGATATCCCACTGTTCTTTAGATGTCAGACAAAGAAATATCCTGTAAGCAAACAGCATTCTTTATTCCTCTGCTACTCCTTGTGCTTGTATTAACTTGTCTCATTGTGTGCTAGGCAATGTCTTGTTCGTCAGCTACTATACCGGAACTATAGGACAAAGGCACGTTGTGGTACCTTCCGAGAACGGTCTTCTTCAGTCTTCTTCTACTGACAGCTCTCCAATCCTGACAAGGTAGCTTCAGCTATTATAGTCTCAGTAGCCATTCTCTGCAAAACAAAACATTTGGATCTAGATAAAATAAAGAGTGAGTCGCTCTTTCGAGTCCTTCCCCTGGTCGCCGCTGTCCAACTTCATGATACTACTATAGCCTCAGTTACAGGACAACCTCACATCCATATTCTTCTGCCTCACAAACCACGCATTAACAATCTCCCATTCTGCACTAGGATCATTGAATTCAATCTGCAAAAGCCCCGGTTAGAGTCAAATCTCGTTTCTGGAACCATACTCTTACCTTGTATCTCAGAAACAGCGATGGAATCAGCTTATAAATCTCCAGCAGACTGATATTCTTACCAATGCAGGTCCTCGGTCCAGCTCCGAAAGTGAACGTCGCACGAAGCATCTTCTGCTTTCTGTCCAGGAAATTGGCCTCGGACTCGGTATCCATTTTGAGCCACCGTTCCGGAACAAACGACTCCACATCCTCCCCAAAGACCCGATGACGATGTACTATCCACGGATTCGCACCAACTATCGTCCCGGCCGGTAGGAATGGGCCGCCGTCAGGAAGCTGGAGTCCCTCGGCGGGCACAACTCGCTCAAGCATCAATCCCACGGCCGGGTGAAGACGTAATGCTTCTTTAATCACGGCATCGAGGTAAGGGAGTTGCTCTTGGCTTTGCTTCCATGAGACAGGTACCGAGATCCGGTTTTCTTTCAAGGCAATGGTGAGCTCTTGGTGCAGCTTTATACTTACTGGCGGGTTCTTGAGGGTGTAATAAAGTATTGCTCGGAGAGATATCGCCGTTGTGTCGGAGCCAGCATTCATATTGCTGATCGTATATGAGAGGACTTGGTTGTCATCCACAATAGTCGGATGCTCGTCTTTCGCTTTCAGAAAATGATCGAGAAAGTCTTGGTGTGTCTTGGCCACTGGTGTGCTTTTCTGCTTCAATCGTTCGTCTAGTCTTGCGCGAGCAAAGCGAGCCACAGCCCCGGTCGATCCCCCCGTCAAGAAGCTTCTGAGAGGGTTCTTGATGAAAAGGTAGTCAAGCCATGGCATCTGCCCGATCTAATGCCCACTCTAATTAGCTTTCGTGTCATTTATCCAACACCCAATACTTACCTTTCCGACATAGTCAAGCGTATGCTCCAATGCGACGATGATTCCGTCGACATCATTCCCTTTCTCAAGAAACCCGAGTGGTTTACTAAATGTCAATTCTCCGATGACATCAAATGCATCTTTTTGAGCTGCATCAGCTTCCGCTCTCATGTCGCGAGAAGAGTGAGACTTACAGTACTGTAGCCAAGCAGCAATATCGCAGACTTTTGCTTCAGCTACGAACTCATCCAATCTCCCAAATAAAGTATGAATGATCTTATCGACAAAAGGCTCGAATTCAGTCAGAGTACTCATTGAGTAAGCTGACGAGACGGGTCTTTTAATAGCAGCATGAAAGACTTCATCAGTTGTAGTAAATAGTGTAGGCGTTGGTCTTCCTTTGACAAGCTGCTGCTGAACAGAATAGAAGTTTGTCTTGCGGATATTAGCAGAATGATCAATCAGTTATTGCAATTTGAACACACCTTTTGATATCCTTTATTAATACCATATATTGTTTTCAGGGCATCCAAATTCCGCACACTGACCACGTTGGGTCCTAGTCGAACATAGTCCCCGTGTTTTTGGTGAAGGTTATGGAGCGTCACTTCTGAACGGCCATTGGCGACATCGATGAACCTCCAGAGGTTCGTTATCCTCGCTAGTAATGGCCCGGGGATGGACGTTAATCCTGGGTTGAGATATTTGCGCGTAAAGTGAAATATAACAAGGGTGACGAGGATGGCTGGCAGATGTGACCAGACTGAGATCAATGCTTCTGAGATGATGGCCATGATGAAGTCCTCAGTATTTTGTTGTAGTGTGTTAGTATAGTAATTACTTCATAGGCATACTGTGCATTTCCATTAGATCTGAAATGGGGGGGGGGAATGGAAACATTTCGCTCTTATATGCGCAGCACGCCTTAAGTGGTCTAGACTCAAGAGATACCAGCTACCTGTAAGCGACCACTCGGGGTGGTGACGCATACGGGTTATAGTTTGCTGGGAGTAGACGAACCAAAGTCTGTCCTAATGTGACCTACCGTAGGGGATAGCCTAGGTTTACTCTATACAAGCCTTTAGGCATTCGAACCTACCCAGCTTAGTGGCTATGCCGCGGTTTACTTACTTGCTTGCTTATATGTTTACTTGCTTACTCACTTACTTGCTTACTCACTTACTTGCTTACTTGCTTAGTTAGTATTCCCTTGCCTGAACGACTCTATTTTTTGCTGAGCGAAGGAGGAAAAATAATTATCAGCTCACAAATTATGCATTGATCTAATGCTCCTAAAGCTTTTCTAGAAAATAGCAATACACCAAAAAAACCAAAAGAAGCAAATCTATATAACAAGAATAGATAGAATGGGTATCTGATTCCACAACATCAAAATGTCCAGGTCTACGATGGGATAGGAATACTCTCGTATCCTTTCTGCCCGGGCTTACGGTCTTGAATAATAACCTGCAGGCCGCGACGACCACAATAGCCATCATTGCCCGCAACCCGATCAATAACCTGGAAAGAGCCGTTACCGTCCTGCGCAGCATCAGGGACCCACACAGTCTCCTTCACAATTTGGCCGGGGACTTCCGCACGACGGGGATTGTACCAAGGCAGACCGACAAGGTGATTGCCAAGGTTGTGGAGGAACGAGTACAGCCCCTCGAAGCGGCGAGTGACTCCTAGCCAAGAGAGAGTGCGGGAGTCATAGGCGGTCCGCACGAACGGGTTCATATAAATTCCCGTATCGGTGATCTCGTCGATGTTGGTTTGCGGGTCTTGGATGTCCGCGTGGATGAGGCAGCATTCAGACGCCTCCCAGAAGAGATCCTGTCCGGAGCGGAAGCGAGCTGGGTTAGGCGTTGTGGGTGGCGAGCCGGATTGGAAATATTTGGCATCAAATGCCACCATTCCGCCCCAGCAGCTGCGCACTCGCACTGCGTCCTTTCCGGCTAGCACATCGCTTCGGCTCTCGCCTTTGCCGGATGAAGTGAACCATGGATAGAAGGGAAGACCCATGCTGTAACCTTCAAGATCGCGGGTGGCGTATGTGTCGTAGAATTTGATAGGGTTGTCAAAGTCTACCGCGCAGGCCGCACGGTACTGGGCAACACCGTCCTCGTTGGCGTTTGTGGAGAATAAGAGCTGGGGAACCTCGGCGGGCTGGAAGAGGATATCGTTCAGATAGAGTAGCTTATCGAACTTCATCTCCGGGTGGTCGGTCAATGGCTGTAATGCTCGGTTCCGAACCTGGGCCAGATATTCGATGCGCTTGATTCGCTTTGATCCACCAGGAATGGTCACAGTCGGTATACTATTCAGGTCCAGGTGCTTTTCAGACACAATGGATTTCTGGCACTCCACTTTCTCCTCTAACGCGCGCAATGCGCGCTCTCCCTCGTCACCGCTGTCATTCTCGTAGATACTCAAGAACACATTGTCAGGACCGAGCAGATCAATCAGCACCAAGAGTTGTGTTCCCCATTGGCCCTGAGCAAGCTTGCCGCCACTATCATACAGACTTGCTGCAATAAAGACCTTCTCCTTGCGGGGATTGCCTCGTCCGGGGTATGAGCTCTCGAGTACTGATTTGCGAAGGGCAGAGTAATGCGCGGGTAGATGGGTATATGACGGGAAGAGTAGCGAGGTAAAGAGCGCGAGGACAAAAACGATGCCGGCGACGACGGGCAGGTAGCAACAGCGGCGAATACAGAGACGTCGAGAACAGCTCGGTCGTGGTGTGCCTGCGAGAATCGGTCTGGAAGTGTTGTTCAGGCGGCGATAACCCGCCGATGCCGAGGAGAAGATTTGGGACAGCCAGGGCAGTTTTCGTTTACCAAATTTGGACGAAGAAGGGACTTGAGCTTCGAAATCGGCCTCGTCGAGATTGAACGTCCCCTGCGAGTCAACTGAGGACCGCGAGGCAAGCTCCCATTCATCGGGATGCAGTAGTCGTGCAGTCATGGCGGATCGTGGTACCAAATGGGTATACACCCTTAGGCCTATCTTTAGCTGCAAATTGATTCAATAAGCTGGCACATTGCAGCTATTGTTGATGATAAAAAGCAAGCCTCCATGGAGAACTTACATCATCAATGCCATCACGTGGTGTCAGACAACTTGCGATTATTATTCTGCCGGCAATTAGATTGTCTGCCAGTAATAATTGGAAAGCACCGGGCGGTATAGCTATTACATTAGGCGGTACATGTATTGCCTTGGCCTCGGTACTCTGTACGGTGGGATGTGAATATAACGAGCCCAAATGTTTCTGGGCTTCAATAAATACGTTCTAGATCGGGAAATAAAACATTGAACAAAACAAGTAAATTGAGAGCTCTATGTCTATTTCATCATTTGGTTAACCGCAGTAGGAAGTCCCGGTATGTAGTGACGTAGCTGTCGTCCGGGCACCCATGGACTTGCCTGTTCTGTTGGCGCCTAGGCGAAATCATTTATCTTTCCGCTGAGTTATTCTCTTTATTCACTTACTAAAATCCCAATCTTCCACCTAAACCACCCACTTGACCAAGTATCCGTGGCGTGGTGATTGAATATACTTCATCTGTGAATATACCACGGCTTCCCCGCATTCCACAGCCCACCATGTCGCAATCGCAATTCAAATTCGCCAATTCTGATGCCGAAGTGCCAGGCAAAGGTGTCCTTCCCGCGGAGTTTACCATCAAAACACCAGCTTCCACAGATATTTGGGCCAAGCCACCTTCCACGATCTCCTTCTCGGCCCCGATTCTGTATAAGTCCGTGCCGCTGAAGTCATTCAAGCGGATCCGCGTCGCCGTCACTGGCCTTTGGGAGAAGAAATATGACCAGGGTGGTGTAGTGCTCGTCCTCAATACTGCTGGTGGTGGCCAGAAGTGGGTGAAGTGCGGCATTGAACTCACCCACGGCAAACCCCACCTCAGCGTCGTCGCCAAAGATAACTGGGCGGACTGGAGTTTGCTTCCAGTGCCTTCAGGTAGTGGTTCGGCAACCCTTGAACTGGTCAGGGAAGAGGACAACAGTCTGTGGATCTATCTTGTTGAGGGCTTGCAGAAGTCTCCTATCCGGGAGGTCACTTGGATCTTTGAACAGGAGAATGTGGAGGACTTCTGGGTTGGTATCTATGCTGCCCGGCCATCAACCGAGGGCGGGGAGCTTTCTGTCAAGTTCAGTCATTTGATCATAGACCAGGAATAGGTCAGCAGGACGTTGTTAGTTATATGCCTCAATAAGGTGACGATGGCCACTGCGAAGAGACAACAGTATATATGACGAATAGGAAGATTGGAATGAAGTATGTTGTAAAGTAAGACCAGTTTGATCATACGTTGCAACGGAACACGGCAGGCCATCAATGATCTATTCAGGTAGAAATAAGGATACCGGCTTGCTGCGGACATATGTACCACGGCTCCACAGAGTTCCAGGTCCACCTCGTGTATCTGCTAAAGATGACTGACATGGCGAAGATCAGCCGATGTACGGATAGTTCCAGTCAATCAAGTTGCTTTCTTCCAAGATTCATGGTTCGTTCTTTGTCATGGTGGATGATCAGCCATGCTGACGCACTTGCGGTTACCAGATGCATTAATAGAGAGGTTATGCTAATTTGAACACTGAGGATAGTTAGATTGCATATGGTTTTAGCGTTCTTGGCACTATATCGGATGTCTATTGCGCTCCTGGGCACCCCTGAATACTTATAGTGGATATATAGACTTCGGGTCCTCTTGCTGTTCTTCTTCTATCCTATATGTGTATACTACCCATTAGAGCGCATATTCCTACACCTTCCCACTGAGCTATCTGATCCTACTATACCCAGTGCAGTGTAATCCCGACAATCGGGTGTATGCGCCCACAGGCCCTGTTTCGGATGCCGAGGTCACACCAGTCGCGTGTGGATATGACACAAGTGGAGAGAAGTACCTAAATGAAAGATGCCATCCAATTATTGCATTCCTTTTCCCAATTTCATTTCCGCTGTTAAAGTATATCAAATACTACGGAGTAACTACGGAGTGCATTAATAATGTGCATAGAAGGGAAAATGATATAGCCAGGTCAAGTGACCGGCCCCGTCATTCCGGCTAACAATTCCCTAGATCGGAGGTAATAAATGACAGGGTAGCAATGCATGTCGCTGCCACATAGTGGAGACATTGTATTATGATGTAGCGAAGTGTCCTCGAAATGAGAAGAGACTCTTTGGAAACAAATAACAGAGATCAAGAGATCAAGGTTCCATCTTATCTGATGACGTGAACCAGGGAAACCGTGACTTGGCAGTACCAAAGACTCAGCTCATGCCACCGAGTGAACAAGTGTATTCAGCGGGTGCCCCTCCGCTCCCCGTGCCTGAAACTCCACCTCTTTTGCATTTTCCCTCTTGGACACATTTTCCATCTCTTTTGCGGAGAATACATGGGAACTACCTGGGCAGTTCAGATCCCAGAATGATGACTGGATTGCAACGTGACACTGTTTCTTAAACTGTCCTGGTGCAGCAACCTGGAATGCTAGAGAGCGAGCTGAGATCGGACCTCAGCCTCTCATCTCACCTCACTACACCACAGACCCCATCAGCGTGCATAAGTGCGACCGACGATCGGGGTTGGTGTGGTTTTGCGCAGACTGGCAAGCCTAAACTCTTCAAGGCCTGTTCCCCTTACATTTGGGGCGTCGCCCTCCGAAGCACGGCGGATCTACCCATCCGCCAAATCTTTTGCCCCATAGCTGCCTACCGGATTTTGCTACTTGCTTCCAATATTAATAGCCCTTCATGGGTCGACCCCCGAGGCAAGCGCGCTTCGACATCTTTTTACATATCACGCCCCATATTTATTTTCTTCTTGTCCTGTCCTAAATCAGTCTCTGATTCGCTGTTGACATCCCGTATTGTCATTTCTTTTTCTTCTCTGTGGACCTGAGTGGCTCGGGCTATCTAGCTGAAGAGCAAAAGTACTACTTATTAGAGCAGGGCTCCATCCCTTTTATGTGATACACCCGCTACTTACGTTTGATATCGCATGAACTCCTTTTTTGATGGTCTGTTTCTCGCTTAATCGTCGCTTTTAAGGTCGCCGTCTTTCGTATATGGTTTCTACCAATCCCAGACCGAACTCTCTTGCCGGTTATTCTTATATGGACCCTGTCCATTAGAGAATACTTCCAACGTATACGATCTTGTGGTAACGCGCGACATGCCGCTTCTCGATTCAAGCTCAGGACCGTCCTACGGCACTATTGAACACGGAAGCGCCAGGATGGAGGATGAACGGGATCAACTGTTGCAGGATGAATACCAGGTCGAGGGCCAGCCTAGTGGATTGTCTACACCGGATGAAGTTCAGGAGGGAGTCCAAAAGATTGAAGCCATCAATCTGACTTGGACGACCAAGTCTTTAATGGTGGCCTACGTCAGGTTCGTGTGGCTTGCAGTCCCATGCTTTCTTGCCGAACCCCTGCTGACTTAGCGCAAAGTATATTTCTCATGGCATTCTGCACGTCGCTGGAAGGTCAGACTGTGATGTCGCTGTCTGCATATGCGACGAGTTCATTCAGTAAACATTCATTGATCTCGACCGTCCTCGTTATTCAAAATGTGGTCAATGGTGAGATCTACTACCCCGCTTCAATAAGCGGCTGCTAATCCTTAATCTATAGCTGTCATCAAACCCCCGATGGCTAAGATCGCCGACGTATTCGGTCGCTTCGAGGCTTTCTGTTTGAGCATCCTTATATACGTCCTAGGATACATCCAAATGGCCGGCTCAACCAACGTTCAAACCTACGCCTCTGCCCAAATCTTTTATTCCGCCGGCTCAACGGGCTTGCAGATCCTCCAACAAGTATTCATTGCCGACAGCAGTGACCTGTTGAACCGTGCCTTCCTCGCCCTACTGCCCGAATTCCCATTCTTGGTTACGGTCTGGCTCGGACCGACTATTGCGGGCGCGGTGCTGCGCAGTAGTTCATGGCGATGGGGTTATGGAATGTGGGCTATTATCTTGCCTGCATCCTTCCTGCCACTCGCCCTCACCCTGCTCTTCAATCAGCGCAAGGCCCAGAGATTGAATTTGATCAAGAAGCGTACTAGAAAACGAACAGATTTTGTCAGCGTCGTGCGTCGGACCTGGTATGATCTGGACGTTGGCGGACTGGCCCTTTTGTCCGCTGCCGTCACATTAATTCTGGTGCCTTTAACTCTTGCGGCCTCCGCAAAGAACGGGTGGCAGAACACCAGTATTTTGACCATGATCGCGCTTGGTATTGTTTGCCTGTGTCTGCTACCGTTCTGGGAGTCTTCACGGAAACTGGCCCCGAAGCCCTTGCTCTCTCTACACCTGCTCAAGCAGAGAACTGCTCTTGCGGGTTGTGCATTGGCGTTCTGGTACTTTAGTGAGTTGATTATTCTCTCTACCTTCGAGGTGTCCCTGCTAACCCTACTTAGTGGCCTTCTACTTCTCCGTTCAACCTTATCTCTATTCCTACCTGCAGGTTGTACAAGGATATGACGTTGCCACTGCCGGGCGCGTCACCCAGACCTTCTCTTTCACTTCAACCATTGCCGCATTCAGCGTATCACTTCTTATCAAGTATACCCGGCGATACCGCATCTACATTACCATCGGATGTGTTGTGTACATGACCGGCCTAGCCCTCATGCTCATGTGTCGAGGAGAAGGAGCCTCGCACTTCCAAGTCCTCGGCACACAAATCATGGTCGGCATCGGTGGCGGTCTGGTTAACGTGCCCGTCCAACTGGGCGTCCAAGCATCCGCCAGCCACCAGGAAGTCGCAGCAGCCACTGCGATGTTCCTGACTTCCATGGAGATGGGCGGTGCAGTCGGCGCTGCTATCTCCGGAGCCGTGTGGTCCTCTGCTATCCCAAACAAGCTTCTCCGCTACCTCCCCGAGGAAAGCAAGGGCCGAGCTGCTGAAATCTTCGGCAAGCTGACCACCGCTCTGTCGTACCCAATGGGATCTCCAACTCGCATTGCTATCAACCGTGCGTACCAAGAGACCATGAACAGGCTGTTGACGCTGGCTGTCATCGCTACCCTCCCCCTCATTCCACTGAGTCTTCTCATGGTCGACTACAAACTTGACAAGGTAAGTCACCAAACCGTGGTATCTGATGATCTCCTCTGACTTGATTCTAGATGGGCTATGGTAGTCCTGAGCGGCGGGGCGCCCCGCCTCCAGTTGAGGCAGAAGTAGAGCCCAACTCGGGTGAGGGACACTCCAAACGGACCTAAACCCGGAATTCCTGTGTGCACTCAACACACAGACGATTACGATCTTACGAATTGAACCTTTTTGTGCCTTTTCCATGGCTTTTCCATGGCTTAATTTTTGCATCTCGATACAACCAGGCGTTTCGGGTTATATTCTGTTCACTCAGATTGGACGCGAGCCAATCCACCATTTGCATTCGGCGTTACTATTTACGTATTCACGGGATTAGAGGTATCTATCTTTCTACGACTGAAACAGCTCAATGGATTGAGATAGTTATCAACGCCGAAAATATGAATACCCGAGTTAGCGAAAGACTTGCCCTGCTACATTGCCCTACACATCGTAGTGATTTGTAACCTCGACAAAGATAACAAACCCACGTCCTGCCACCTAGTCAAGCATGATCCGCACACTCCAAACCTTGAAAGCGCTCCGGCGCTTCCGATCAAAATCATCACCAAAACCAGACGATTATTCCGATCCCGCCGGCTTGCCGCCCTAAGCCCCTCAGGCTGTAACATCCTCTGCAGTTACGGCCTAGTGGGTTTCATTTCCCTGAAACAGCAGAAATAAAGTTAATTCGCCCCGGTGTGGCACACCAGAGGTACTTTGCACTGACCTATGAAGATATCCCAGTCTAGTCCAGCCCGAACTTCACGCATCGCGGCCTTATATCCACTGCTATCCGTCATGCGGGAAGGATTTGGATTTGGATTTGGATATCGACTTTATTTCCAATCCGGAAAGCCTTGCTAGATTTGTAGAGGTTGAAATACGTGAATCTTTTGTTTTTTTCTTCTCCATCCAGCCTATCACCCCGCCTTTATCCAGCTCGTATACCAGGACTCTCATACGCACCACGTCTTATCCACGTATCTTACCCGTCCGTGCATGTACCTATGTACCTGCATATATATGCATGCATGCAGACCAGATACCGCGACGGAGGGGCTTGGGGATACATGAGATGGCAATTGGATCTGCCCGACACCCCTAGCATGTGCATGTGCTTACTGTCAATCAATGTATATTGTACGGAGGTATTCCGTATGGAGGACGCATCCTGCAATATATCGTCAGTTGTCAGCTGTCAGGTCATCAATCAGAACCATAGGTGACATAGGTCGCTATACTTAGATAGCTAGTAATATGAGGCACCCGCCAGGGCAAGCTCTGCCAACGTAGTGAAGCTAGTCGTGCAGAGACTGGACCTGGATCGGGCTGCCAAGCTGTGATGGAAACAAGGCACCTACGGAGAACGGAGTACAACATAGGTAATAATGAGAGCTGGATTGGATCGTGACTGTATGAAGGTACTATGGATAGTATTTTATGGTATCCATCTAGGTCCTCGGATCTCTATCACACGATGTAAAACGACGGTTTGGAAAGGGGGGGATTTAGGGCCGAGGGGAGGCCGGGGGACCGTGAAT
This sequence comes from Penicillium roqueforti, assembly GCF_015533775.1. Lineage (NCBI taxonomy): Eukaryota > Fungi > Ascomycota > Eurotiomycetes > Eurotiales > Aspergillaceae > Penicillium > Penicillium roqueforti. The sequence goes on from NW_024067610.1 coordinate 37,228, forward strand.
GGTGAAACGAGAATGAAATTGGGGGGTTTTTTAATTATTTCCCATGTTGCTTCTTTTCTCCAAAAGGGTGAAAGAAATAGTCGACTCGAAGGAAAAAGGGGGTAAACACCCCGGGGGTCTCCTTTTGTTCCTAGACGGGGCTTATCTTAACTAGTTATACTGAAGTTATAGTTACTTGGGGTATTATTGGGGTGATGGGTGTTTCGTACTTGCACCTGTTACTGACTTGAAGCTGTCATTCCCCTACATATCCTAAATTCGAGTCTCCAAGATACAGCAATTGTAAAGAATAGAATAGGGGATTAGCGCTTGAGCTGATATTTATAGTCGAGATACTGATACCGTTCTCTTGGCAAGTAATGAATGACATCAACAGCAAATATCATAGTGAATGAGTATTAGATCATATAGAATAGTGCAAAATATGAGAAACGACAATGCTAGATCTAAATTATCTCTTATAGAACACAATTAATACCAAGAAGCTGTTCAAGCAAGCGAGTGCTGTACAGACCGTGTATCGAAACTAGCACCGTGTCTAGACTCCATACTCTGCGGGTTGCCCCATTCAATCCAGACCACAGCTTCTTCCTCCCTTTTTGTCTCCCACACTTCTCTTCTCTAACACTCCTACATCAACACTTCTCATTAATTCAACATGGTCGTCGCTACCATCAAGTACGCTATTCCATCTCGCTTCATCTCCTCACTCTTTGCCGAGGCGAAAAAACCCCCCAGATCTCATGGCTAACCCCAACCCAGATGTGTCGTGGTGGGGGACGGTGCAGTGGGAAAGACCTGTCTGCTCATCTCATACACAACGAACAAGTTCCCTTCGGAATATGTCCCCACCGTCTTTGACAACTACGCCGTGACCGTGATGTAAGTCATCTCCCCACCCCTCCCCCCCGAGAAGAAAAAAGTTATACGTCAGTCTAGCCTCAAAGAAACACTTCTAACCGATCGCTCTCCAAATTCAGGATCGGCGATGAGCCTTACACCCTGGGACTGTTTGATACCGCCGGTCAAGAGGATTACGATCGCCTGCGCCCGCTCTCTTATCCACAGACCGACGTCTTCCTGGTCTGTTTCTCGGTGACCTCGCCCGCCTCCTTTGAAAACGTCCGGGAGAAGTGGTTCCCCGAGGTGCACCACCACTGTCCTGGTGTGCCCTGTCTGATCGTCGGCACACAAACCGATTTACGCGATGACGCCGGAGTCCGGGACAAACTCGCTCGCCAGAAGATGACCCCCATCCGCAAAGAAGACGGTGACCGGATGGCCAAGGAACTCGGCGCCGTTAAATACGTCGAATGTTCCGCCCTGACTCAGTACAAGCTGAAGGACGTCTTTGATGAGGTACACCGAGTCTTTCAATTTTGCTGCCCGACATCTCCACACCGCCACTGACACCGTATCTTTCTACCTTTCTAGGCTATTGTCGCGGCACTCGAGCCCGCGCCCAAGAAGAAGTCAAGGGGCTGCCGCTTGCTGTGAAGTTACCCTTCACGGATTTATCGCAACGGGTTGGTCCGAGTGCGACGGATAATGTTGCACTTGGGTTGATGCCTGGTTGACGCGCGCCTCGAAGCAGCTACGATGGAATGAACCTGTTTATCTCTTTTTCTACTCTTCACGTTCTATTGGGCGGCAAATATTTCTGACTGGACTGGTTTTCTGGGATATCCAAATTCAGCGACAAAAAAAAAGGGGGAGGAGTGTGGTCTTGTATTATGGCTAGCGATGCTATCTGAAGCGTTCCATATCTACGTTTTCCAGTTGAAAATGGCTTCTGTGCTTTTTCTTGACCTCCTTCTCTCTTATTTTGTCTCTGTTCGCATATCCCGGTTCGAGCCCTAATCTCTCTAGTTTGCCTTGTCCCTTTTCTGCTCTCTATCTCTGCTTCTACTTTTCTTCTTGGTTCGCCTGGCCGCATCTACCTGCCATATTCAACGACTTGGTCTAGAGCTACCTCGGTGCTCGTCTATTACCTTTTACTTTCCCCGATCCCGATCCTCTACCCTCATTCCTCTCCTTCACGAACTACAGCGACAGCAATTTTGACCTTCTTCTCCCCTTTTTGTCGCGTCGACTACACTCCCCACATATCACCTATTACCTTCTCCGCACCCGGCACTTTCACCTCTTCGGTCGTCTCTCTCGGCGTTGGACGTCAGGGCGTCGTGTTTTGGCTGGACGGTTTCCGTCAATGTTGTCCCATATCCCCCATATGCCCCTGTCCTTTTCTTCTTCGCGTGCTATTTATGTACCCCAGCTTTGCGACCCCGGACTATGAATTTGAGCTTGCTGTACCCTTCCCTTGCAGATCCGGCTTCTTCTCTGCGTCTTTTTGCTTGTGATTTCCTCTACTCCAATCTGATCTACAATCGCCATCACTCTCCATGCGCGCGGTCTTGATACAAGCGTCTTCGTTTACGTCCTTTCTGCGATCTCTTGCAGTCTTTTGAGTTATGTCTCACTAAAGAGCAACGTTATTTTGGGTCATTAGAAAGTTACAGACTCCAATACAACCAGTTCTATGAAGACATTTGGGTTGAACGTGTATCTGTCACGTAGCTTGTAGTATTTTGATATTGTATTTCCAAGGTTACTCCCGTCCGAGTCTGTGAGATCATAGGCTAAATGAGTTCAGGCTCCTACTGTGCCATGACATCACTCCAGTCTACCAAGGAAGGAATCATTCAAATAGATATCATTCATTCTTCACTTCATTCCACATGCATCTCGTAGATCTAAATGTCCAAATGTCCAAACTCAAAGCTCATCCTTACCCTCCTGCTTCTTCTTTCTCTCCTCCTGCTCCATCCATCCATACCACCCGCCAAGCTCCTCATCAACACCAGACTTAACAAGACTAGTAATAATCTCAAAAGCAACCTGCGCCGCCGCAAGGGCAGTAGTCTCTCCCTTATTATCATAAGCCGGCGAAACCTCCACAATATCCGCACCGACAATATTCAACTTCTCCAAACCCCGCAGAATTCGAATGAACTCCCGCGTAGTCCAACCACCAGGCTCAGGCGTTCCAGTTCCAGGCGCCGTACCAGGATCCAACACATCAATATCAACAGACAGATAAACAGGCTGCTCAGGATCAACGCCCGTGCGCGCAAGGATCGTCTCAACAATCCCCATAGGCCCAAGCTCATCAATATCATCCGCATGAATACGAATGAATCCCTGCTCAGGCCCCGGGTTCGTATAATCCCCCGCATCAACACCAGTAAGCCTCGTGCGCAGTCCCGCATGCGCAGAAGTAGCATTACAAATCAGTCCCTCGCGACTCGCCTTGTGGAAAAATGACCCGTGGTTGAACTGCGTCTGCTCGGACTGCCAGTACGCGCTGTACCGCACCGGATTCCACGTGTCGAGGTGCGCGTCGAAGTGCACGACCGTGATCGGCTTCTGGTAGATCTGGTGCAGAGCCCGCAGTGCAGGTAGCGCAATGCTGTGGTCGCCACCTAGAGTGATGAGCTTGGGGTGCTGGGCGCCGATCCCGTTCGCCTTGGGTGCTTTGTTCACGATGCTGCGGGATCCGAGCTCGAGGAACGCTTCGTACATCTGTCGCTCGGCTAGTCCGTTGTCGAACGGTGTCACGGGGATGTCGCCGCAGTCGGTGATCTTCGCCCAGGATAGGTAGGGGTTGATCCCGGCGCGCGTGTTGTAGCCTGTTCCGGCCATTTGGCGTGCGCTCGCGGCGCGGATGGCGCGTGGTCCGAAGCGGGCACCTGGTGGGGGTTTGTTAGTATTTTGTTTCGTAGGTTTGGTTTGGATGTTGGATGTGGTGGTGGTGAGTCGTACCAGGTCGGTAGCTGACGGCTGTATCAAATGGTGCACCGATAATGGCAATGTCGTAGTTCTCATCGGGCTCGATAAGACACCTGACCGGCTTCAGGTGGGCGAAGCTGGCAATGCCGGAGAAAGTCCACTATAGTTACATGTTAGCAGTCGTTCGGACCTCATTCCTTAGATATTCTAGCATTGGCATACCTCCTGATCCCACTTCTTGAGTAATTCCGCCCGCTCATGTTCGGGCACTACCTCGCCGTTATCGTGGTGCGCGCAGGCGGCCGCGGAGCCGGCCAAAGCCAGTGTGAGGAAGGTTTTCCAAGCAGACATGGCTGAAGTTAATGGGATGAAGTAAAAGAGAAGATGGAAATGAAGAGATTTATTTTTCTACATAACCCCCATCTCGTCAAGTTTCCTGAAGCAGTAGTGTTGTAAAGGGAAAGACGAACAGATAGGGTTGTCCCGATCGTGAAGACTTTCCCTTCTTGGCCGTGGCCCGCTTTTCGGTTTTCTTTCTTTTGACAACTCCTCCGATAGCTTTTATACAAAGTTATTAACGATGCAATGCGGCGAGTCGTTGTAACCGGTCTTGGGGCGGTGACACCGCTAGGTGTAGGTGAGTTGCTTCTTTTTTTTGTTTTGTTGTTTTGGCATCGATAGCTTCGAGGTCATCCTTGGAGCTCACCTGGACATGTGACCGGGTACAATGCATGCAATTACACAATTCGGCAATTATCTGTCAGCAAGACAATGCCAGCACACTCTATCCATCTCTAATTGTCCGGGAGCTCTATCCGATATCCCCGGACTCCGAGCTGTCGAGCTTCTTCGTTCTCCACTTCCCACTCCGGAAGGGGAAGGTCGTGACAGCCAATGAGGGGAATGCGGACCGGGAAGATAAGAGACATTACCCGCCGTATACATACTGGGTTTCACATGCGCATGTTACTGTGACTAACACCGGGTTTGGCTGCAGGGATTCGGCGTACATGGAAACGCTTGTTAGATGGCCATTGCGGCGTTGTGAATGTGAAGGATCGCGATGAGCGCTTCGCCGAGCAACCCTGTCAGGTTGCTGCCGTTGTCCCACAGGGCAATCGCGATAATGGTGGATGGACTGCCTCGGAATGGTTGAGTCGGGGTGTAAGCCAGCTATCTTCACTTTGTGATTTGTGATTTATTTGTGATGCTGATACTTTGGAATGGATAGGATGAGCGGAAGATGGCCAAGTTTGCACAGTATGCTATGGCGGCGACGGAAGAGGCGCTTCAAGATGCGGACTGGAAGCCCAAGCTTTTTGAGCAGAGGGAAGCCACAGTATGTGTGGGAATATGTGAAGCTTGACAGCTATACTAACCATTTTGATAGGGAATCTGTCTAGGATCAGGCATTGGGAATTTTGATGAAATCTACAACACAGTTATTGCCTACGACAAGGGTGTAAGTTTATATCGTATAAGATCTAGGAACATACAGCTAACTTATTGCACAGGGCTACAAAAAGGTCAATCCGCTGTTCGTGCCGAAGCTGCTGATCAACCTTGGCGCTGGGCATATCTCTATGAAGTACGGGTTCATGGGCCCGAGCCATTCCGCAACAACGGCTTGCACAACTGGTGCCCATTCCATTGGCGATGCAGCTCGGTTCATCGCCTTCGGTGATGCCGATGTAATGGTCGCTGGTGGTGCCGAGTCCTGTATCCATCCTTTGGCCATTGGCGGCTTTGCGCGTGCAAGAAGTCTATCGACGGGGTTTAACGATACTCCAGAGAAGGCGTCACGGCCGTTCGACGCCGACCGTGCAGGCTTTGTAGTCGGCGAAGGTGCAGCTGTGATGGTTCTGGAGGTATGTCCTGCCTATACGCATACTACAACCCGATACTGACGCCTAAAGTATAGGAGCTAGAACATGCCCTGGCAAGAGGGGCGCGGATCTATGCAGAACTCAAAGGGTATGGCTGCTCCAGCGACGCACATCATATGACCTCGCCTAAAGAAAATGGTGAAGGCGCGTTTATGGCTATGAAAAAGGCGCTTAAGCAAGCCCAGTTACGTCCTGCTGCAGTCGACTATATCAATGCACATGCAACTTCGACTATTGTCGGTGACGCTGCTGAGAACGCTGCTATCAAGGCCCTCCTGCTTGGCCCTGATGGTAAAGATAAGGCTGCTGATGTGAACGTCAGCAGCACAAAGGGTGCCCTCGGTCATCTGCTTGGTGGTGCTGGTGCTATAGAAGCTTTGATCAGTGTACTTGCAATCCATGAGGTGAGTGGCTGTACACTAGACATGCTGTGCTAGGTTCTTGCTAACGAGGAACAGAATACCATGCCACCTACTATCAACCTAGATCGCTTGGCTGATGGGTTTGATTGCAACTATGCGCCGAAAGATCCCCAGTCACGACAGATCGATGTTGCCTTGACAAATAGTTTTGGTTTTGGTGGCACTAACAGTAGCCTTTGCTTTGCACATTATTCATGATATTTGTTTCTAACATGTATGATATTGTATGAATATTTGTTTGAGTACAACAATGTGTTTTTGGAGCCAGAAGCACGGGCGACTAAGTATGCTACCTTTGACTTGACTATTATTCTATGCTGGTCGGCCTACCATTAATCTTAAAGCCTATAAAGATGAAGCCTCTACTCTTTCTTAGGGCAGCGTATCATTCAATTCTATATGCGATACTTAACGTCCTGAATGCCATCAAATTATAACTCTCTTATTACAAGCTTGGCAGGTGCTGATTTGCCTACAACATAAAAAGAGTCGCTGCCTGATTAATCTGATTGACCAACAATGTACTGTATCAAGAAATTGCTTGGAAGAACATCAGTCTCTACCATTAGCTATTCTCATCAATAGAATTAAATGTTACACGCAGAGCAAAATAGAAGCCAAAGTGCCTATTCAATAGATCAACAGATGGCACGTGACTGATCCTAACGCGGAGCCCAGCCCGACCTTGACTCCGGCGACTGAACTCATTCCTTTATAAACACCCCCACGCCATTTCAAAGGCTTTCCGAGTGACAAGAAAGCGTTCTGTCTCTCGGTACTCTCTCCCTTTGCGCTCACCATGGCGAACAATGGTGACCCCGGTCAAGGTAAGCAATACCTAGTTCCTGTCAAGCGCAAAGCATCTAGGATACTTCGAGATCAAGTTCGGCGCATCGATCTACAAATGATCTGAGCTAATTCTATATTTTTTGACAGGACGGGGAAGTCTTGTTGATGCGTCCGGGTACACTTTCACAGACAAGGATACTAAACCCGGCAAGATCAAGGTGAAGAAGACGTCCAAGGCGTCTACCAAGAAGAAGGCAGATGGTAAAGCTCCCTGGATATGCTTTCACAGGAATTAATGATACTAACAAACTAATAGAAGCCAAAGATGGCCCTATCGATACCTCCCCTACCGCCTCTCCTATTCCCTCCCTCGACAGCAAAGTCGTTTCCGTGTTCCCGACCGGCAAGCCGCGTGAAGATGACCTCCTCGAGACCGTCATCTGCAAGCATTGCAAACGGCCCACTCTCAAGCAAACCGCAGCTGATCATGTCCGCGGCTGCTTGAAGGCCAAGCAGGAGAAGGCGCGCAAGAAGAAGGAAGCCCGCGACGCGGCCAATCGCCTGAAGGCCGGCGATGATAGAGACGATGACGGTGCCGATAAGGCCGACGGAGAAAACCCTAACATGGGTCAGAAAAGCGCCAAAAAGAGCGCTGCCAAGGGTACCGAGGACGGCAACAAGAAGGGCAAGAAGCGCAAGGCCGATGAAGAGGATGGCAGGGAGTCAAAGAAAAAGAAGAAGAAGGATGAGGTCAAGCAAAAGACGGCCAAACCGAAGGGCCCTGTCGATGTCGAGAAACAGTGCGGTGTCACTCTTCCCAACGGCGCGCAGTGCGCTCGTTCCTTGACCTGCAAGAGCCATTCAATGGGTGCCAAGCGTTCGGTTCCTGGCCGGACACTGCCATATGATATGCTTCTCCAGCAGTATCAGAAGAAGAACCAGGCTCGCCAGCAGAGTAAGTTTGCTATTATCTTGTTTATGCTGCTCCTATAGATCACGAGATGACTAACCCATTCGAACCACAGAGGCGGCTATCGATGCCAACGCTCCTCTGCAGGAAGATATCGAGAACACCGGTCCTATTGACTCAGATGAAGAAAGAGACGCTGTCATGGCCGCCATTGCCCGTTCTGCGCCCCAACCCCTTGTGCGCCACCCCGTCATCACCACCAAGTCGAAGTATCGATATGTCCGCATCAAGGAGCAGATGTCGCATGCCATGGGAGTTCGAAACGGCGGTGGACTTTTCTCCAACGAGGAGAGCCAACCTCTTTTCGGTGGTATTCTTTTCTCGACTGTCGCGACCGATTTGGAATCATCCTCATCGGTTGACGCCATTGGGGAGCCTGATATCTCTGCTGGTGGAATGGATGGAAGCAAAAGATCTGCTGTTCCAGGTAGCCGCAAAACCCCGGTCACTTCTGCCTCTTGATTGGCTTGTCAATCAACCTGCGCATATCAGGCGATGATTTATGACGACTCTTTTTTTGTTTGCGGTTGTGGTTTGAAAAGGTTTGAGCTTTTACGGTGTGTACTGGATACTGGATGCTGGCGTTCATGGGTGCAGGAGGACTACTGACTGTACTATTCTTCTTTGATTTCTTTGCATCTTTTTAGTTCCTCGATTTCCCTGGATAGGCCATGGGTACAGGCTGGTTCTGTCTGCTTTGAAAGGTGACGATATGATACCCCGACTGGCGTGATATGTACATTCAAGTTTCGAAAGTTGTTGCGATTGAATACTTTCTACCTCATTGAGCTCTGTCTAATAAATCTGTAAGCATAAATGCCATCTGTAACCATGTAGGACACCCCAATGAATACGCTATGCACTAATAGCCCAGGGCGTGAAGCTATTCAGATTACGTGAGGTGTGCCTGAGGCATAAGGACATCCATCTCATTCCGTTCGCCGATCATCCATTGTCTTTGAGACCTGACAGCATGAGCAAAGCGAGCCATACTATGACCCTTGGGCGATCCTCTTTATTCGTTATTTCCAAAGCCACCTGCAGCTGAAAAGCGTCTGGTTTATATTGTCGCGATTGCGGGCGAGCGCCCTGTGCATTTGCTACTCCACCATCAAGCTTTCCGAGTCTTATTGATTGCAGCTCGACCCCCCTCTCAACTCTGGAAATCTAGGACTATCAGACTCATCCTTGAGCTTCTTACACCATAAACCCAGTCCCTCTGAACCTTCAACTTTTCACAATGAGCCACGCTGTCCCCGATCTAGACGCGATTGGCATCAAAGCCGACCATGACCTAGCTGATCAGTTTCGCCGCGAAGTCGCCAACCTTCTCGGGCGCAACAACCTCAACTTCCCTGGCGCACAACCGGTCAGCTTCTCGTCGCGGCACCTTGTCGAGCTACAGCGGGAGGACTACTTTGTCTGCGAAAAGACCGACGGTATCCGCTGCCTGATGTATTTTGCGCGCGGAGATCCCGACTCCGATATGCCCGAGATTCATTACCTGATCGATCGCAAGAACGACTACCGCTACGTGCCCGGCCTACACTTCCCCCTACCGAACGACGAAAGTTTCCAGGGATACCACGTCGACACCCTGGTTGACGGCGAGCTTGTCAACGACACCTACGAGGATGGAACCACCCAGCTGAAATATCTGGTCTTCGACTGCCTGGTGCTGGACGGGCAAAGCTTGATGCACCGTACCCTTGATAAGCGTCTAGCATACTTCAAGGAGAAGGTACTCAGGCCATACAATGCCATGTATCGCAAATTCCCGGAGGAGAAGAATCACCGCCCATTCGCAGTCGAGGACAAATCCACACAATTTAGTTACGGCCTTGAGATGATGTTCCGCGAAATCATTCCCAAGGTCAAGCGCATTCACGGCAACGACGGTCTCATCTTTACTTGCCGCAGTACTCCGTACCGCATCGGCACCGACGAGCACATCCTCAAATGGAAGCCACCCCAGGAGAACACTGTTGATTTCCGTATGCGCCTTGAGTTTCCGACACTCGAGCCAGATACCGAGGATGAGGCTGATGGTATCACCCAGCCCTACGTGGACTACGACGCTATCCCAACCTGCCACCTGTTCGTCATGCTCAATGCTGGTGAGTACCGTCATTTTGGAGAGATGTTTCTCGAGCCAAAGGAATGGGAAGATCTCAAAGCTCTTGGCATTCCTCTTGATGACACTATTGTTGAGTGCGCCAAAGATATGGAAGGACGCTGGCGCTTCCATCGTCTTCGTGATGACAAGAACGATGCGAACCACATCTCCACTGTTGAAAAGGTTCTTGAAAGTATTGAGGACCGCGTCACTGAAGAGGATCTCATCCGCCTTGCTCCCCTCATCAAAACAGCTTGGAAGCAGCGCCAGCACAATATGGCTGCTGCGGGTGAGGACAAAAAACGGAGAGCCCAAGCTTTGCCACCGTCCGCAAATGCGAATGGTGTCAAGCGGAAATTTGAGGGGTGATGGGAAAGACGTATATAGTCTTTAGGTTGAGCACATGGCTTCTTTCTCGGCTGCTCTTCATCTCTGGTTCATTGCAAGGCGCTTGGCGTAGGTTTGGACTTTGCATTTTATCTACAAGATCATGACAACATGGAAGGGAATGTAAATCCCGCAAACGGGAGACGGTGTTTATGGCATTATCATTTGGGATGGTTCAAGAAATGAAAAGATTTCCCTCCCCCTCTTGTAATATAGTTGTACTCTGTAAATCTTCAGCTGAATGAAGTCCTGTATAGACTCGGGACCCCGATGCGGAACAGCTTACATAACAATCACCCAGTTTGCTCCCTTTCCCGCATCATTTCCCCATCACCAAATGACCACAGTATCTGCTCGATTCCATCATTCCCATCTCTGATATTGCTTCAATCCTAACTTCCAGTCCGACAACATGGGCGTCCGAGATTCCCACGGGGAGACGACGGGGACGCCCGACCCCGTTGACAGAGGGTTCGCCACACTCAACACCATCAGGTATGTCGCTTTTTATATCCAGAATAATTAGCCTTGGGCTTTTTAGGTCGACTTTCATCGGTCGCAAGTGCTAACTGGCTTTGTAGAATCGGTGTGAAAGCCATGGTGCAGAAGGTTCGTTCTGGCCTTGTGGTCGCAGATTTTTGTGTCCATATCACGTGATTATCAATCAGTATGGGCTTTGATACTGACTATTCTATGTAGGACGGAGAACTGCGAAAAGCTGAGATTCTGTCAATCAGACAGCGAAAGGATGGTCCTTCCTTTTAGTATGTTTGCCTCTATTCATATTGTGTCTGTTTTTTTTTTTTTTCGAATTGGTGCTGATATAGAACCCAGCGTACACTATGTCGATTTTAACAAACGTCTTGATGGTAAGTTCCCACTTCCACAAATGCATTCATTTGGACTTTTCTCTGACTCGTTTGTCAGAATGGGTTGCGTCTTCTCGCATCGATCTCTCCCAAGAAGTTGAATGGCCTCAGCCAGATAAGGCTGATAAAAAGAAGACCGCTGCTGCCAGCAAAGCGGCGCCTAGCAAGAATGTGAATGCAAATAAGCGTGCTCGGGCTGAAAGCCGTGATATGTCACAAACACCCGATATCTTAGGCGGCAATAATGCGAACGTCGGCAAGTTGTCACGGCCCTCGAAGGCTGGAGGCAAAGAAAACCTCGGTGTCGAAACACCTGGAGACTCATCGATGTTCCCATCTGAGGCTGTTTCGACAGCCGGCACACCCAAGGCCACCGAGTCAGAAGACTTCGAAATGGCAGATGCTGCAGCTGAAAGTAAATCGGTAAAAGAAGATCATGTCCAAACGACCACAGGCGAGGTGATTACACGAGGGGAGGAAATCGAGCGACTCCGCACAGGTGGTAGTATGACACAGAACCCGACGGAGATCCATCGCGTGCGAAACTTGACCCGCCTCCAGATGGGCAAGTACGACGTCGAGCCGTGGTACTTCTCGCCGTACCCGGATTCCTTCTCGGACGTCGACCTAGTCTACATCGACGAGTTCTGCCTGAGCTATTTTGACAACAAGCGTGCTTTCGAGCGCCATCGCGCAAAATGCACCTTGACCCACCCACCTGGTAATGAGATTTACCGCGACGACTATATCTCCTTCTTTGAAGTCGACGGCCGTCGCCAGCGCACCTGGTGCCGGAACCTGTGTCTCCTGAGCAAGCTCTTCCTCGACCACAAGACGCTTTACTACGATGTCGACCCATTCCTGTTCTATTGTATGACGACTCGCGACGAAACCGGCTGCCATTTCGTCGGCTACTTCTCTAAGGAGAAGGACTCCGCTGAGGGGTATAATCTGGCGTGTATTATGACTTTGCCGCAATACCAACGCCGCGGCTTCGGCCGTCTGCTCATCTCATTCAGCTACGAGCTCAGCAAGCGTGAAGGCAAGCTCGGCTCCCCCGAGAAGCCACTCAGTGATTTGGGTCTACTTGGTTATCGACAGTACTGGCGCGAGACACTAGTGGAGTTATTGATCGAGCCGACCCGAGAAGCTATAAGCGAGAACGAGCTCGCGGTGCTCACTTCCATGACTGAGAAGGACGTCCACGAGACTCTAGTTGTATTCAACATGCTCCGATACCACGTAAGTCTGATTTCCACGTATAACTGTACTGCAGTACATACAATACCGTGTGATTTACTAACTCTCTTTGCAGAAGGGTAATTGGGTCATTGTACTCACGGACCAGGTCGTGGAGGAGCACGAAAAGCGACTCAAGAAGGAGGAGATCAAGGGCGCGCGCAAAATTGACCCTGCCCGTCTCCAGTGGAAGCCTCCTGTCTTTGCTGCTTCCAGCCGGACCTGGAACTGGTGAAGAGAAATCTCTGCTCACTTTCGTTTTGTTCAATATCATGCGACCTGTTTTAATATGCGTGGTTATCTAATGGATGTTCGGGCTTGGTTTGGGGGCGTTATGGACGTCGAAACGATGGTCATCTTCAGACTTGTCGCATCACAAATGCCACCATGTCTCTTGATTCGATTGTTTTGACCTTTGGGTTGATCTGGGCGGCGTATTCCAGGGACAAGGCGTTTATTTTGAGCCTTGTAGGGGCTTTCCTCGGTTGATACCTATCATATGTTTAAATCTTTAACTATCCTCTGTTTATACTTCTAAACCTGTTGTTTATTAAACTCTTTCATCACTTAGTATGTCAAATCGTCGTAGATGGAGAACTTTTTTGTCTTCTTCTGATGTGAGTCCAGTAAAGCCACCGTAATATGAACCATCAATCTACTACTTCCACAATCTCATCGAGAAAGCGACAGCGTTGTCCATTCACTTTCACCCTCAACTTCCCAGTCGAAATCTACCTCACCATCTTGCTATCTAATTACAAGGTGTAAGGGTTTATTCTAGCGAAACTACCCAGCTGAAGGTAAGAGGTTACCTAGCTCACCTTATTTGCCTATCTTGAGAGCTCGAGATTACGTTTACAACAGAAAAAGAACATGGAATTGTGTAACAATGGAATTCTCTTGGTAAGTATCCGTGCGGATTTGGCTGAATACTCGGCAATGTGATACTGCTAGGTCAGAACAAGCATGCACCACTTGGGCAATGATCGCGCAAACAGGGCGTCGAATCTGTAGACGGTGATCGTCCACACATCAAAAGCCAAAAGAAAAGCCGCAATTCCGAATGGGTCCGGGGAGGGGACACAATAGGTGAGAAACTGGAAATCACAAGTACATGAGAAACGCGAATGCGTGAAGGGGTAGAGGGAGGATCTGAAATGTGGGCCCAACTTCAGAAACGAGTAACGAAGTGGGCAATGGCAACAAGAGTCGGAAACAAATGTTGATTAGGAGTTGGCGAGGTTGACCCCAATTTCTCGCCTGCCAGGCAAGATAAATGAACCAGAGAGAAGATACCGAAAACGCTTTCAGATAAACCATATGCTTGCAAGGCCGATACTTCTTAATGAGAAGTGGGGGGTTCTGGGCTCCAGCCCGACCGCTGACGGGGTTGCTGTCGTGGGATGGTGTTGGAGGGAGGCTTCTTGTTGCCACCACCAGACACTTCCCCAGACTTGTTGTTGACTCCCTTGCGGGGTCTGACATTGGTATTGATATTGCGGCCTCGGGTCGATCCAGCCTTGCGTTGGATGAGAACGACTTTGGGTTCAGAGCCACCTGGAAGGAAAACCGATGCGCGAGTATTACCATGATTATCCCGATCATTGTGTCCAACCAGGAATGCCTGAATGCTCTGCGCTTGCACCGGCTTGAAGTTCTTCCCACGGGGTCGCTCTGATGGACGAGTTGCGCTCCAAGAATTCTGGGGCGCCATATTCGGCACACGAACGGCAGGCAAAGAGCCGGGTTCGCGGTCTTCAAACATCTCATCCTGTTCATTGACTTGTCGAACGGCGAAATCGCCATCGCCAGCCTGGAGACCAATCCTGGTCTGAGGTATAGAGACAGAAACAGCAGTAGCGTGAACAGGAAGAGGCTCCTTGGTAGCTGATGTCACAGCTAAGACACTCTTCTTCTGAGTAGGAGTTGTCTTCCCGAAGAGACCATTGATCTTGTCCTGCCACGAAAGCGCAGTGGAAGAAGGAGGCACCGCATGACGTGGTGGCGCAGCTGCCATAGAAGCAAATGTTGGCGGGGGCGCTGGGACACCAATGGCCTTCGGTGGGAGCTTGACGACGGGCTTGGGAGGCTTAGGGGCCGGGAGATTAACATGGGGCCGCTTCGCGTCTCCGTAATATACAGGGTGGCTAACTTCCTCAGGAGGAGGGGGCGAAGGACTGCTGCGCTCCTTCTCGGCGACCTGGCGTTTCGACTGTTCAGATGCCGAGGGGAAGAATCGGGAGCTCCGGGTAGAAACATTGCCGGCTGGACGAACACCGATATCAGACACGTTGAGGCCATCCATAGGAGCATCTAGACTCGTAAGAGGGTTAGATTGCTGGTTTGTGGCCGCGTTGGCCTTGGCAATCTCTTCTTCATTGTTGATAACCCTTTCGGTGACCCGGGTGATGACTCGTCTCCCGTCTTCAGTGGCACGGGTCTTCTTCCAAGTCTCAGTAAAAACCACAGGTGCGGGTGGCGGTGCTGGGACTCCCTTCTGTCTGTCGTTGAGTCGCTTGAGGAACTCCTTCGCGTTCTCGGATTCCTTTTCCAAAGCGTTCTCGTGGAAGTTATTCCAGTCGGTAATGGCACGAGTATTCGTATTCCGTGTGCTCGGTGGTCCGATCGGACTAGGGCGTCCAATTGGATTGAGGGGTTCAAATGAGGGGTGACGTGCCTCAGGTGATGGCAAAGAATCGGTTGGCTCCTTAGGAGCAGAGAACTTGGGAGGGGAAGCCATATTTGACGGATCCAAGCCAAGTTGGCCTAGAGGATTTTCACGTGATGTGAAAGTTCCCAGAGGTTGATCAAAGATGCCGTTACCGAGAGTTGGAGTGCGGTCACTGCCAAACGGTTTCCATAGATTTTTCGCAGATGTAGATGGGACAGTGATATTTGGATGAGACCACGGCGAAGTAGAAGTTAAATTGCCTTGCCACTGAGTACCGTGCTCGTCGAGCTTTGAATCAGATGTCTTGTTCTGGACGGGTGAGTGAGGTTCGGTTTTGAAGTGGGAGGCAGATGCGGGTGCAGAGTCGCGATGGGTTTCTTGGTGGGGTGAAGAGACACGTCGGTTGATATGTTTTTGCTCTGAGTTCCGGTCATGTGCACCAACGAGTTTCTTGACAGAGTCTGGATGATGCACTTTCATCATACCATACTGTTTTGGTTCCCGGTTAGGTTCTGGAACAGGTGGTTTGGGAGGTGAAGAAATAGAGTGGAGAGGTTGAATAGGAAGTTGAGAAGAGGTGGGGGTAGGATGAAGAGGGTGAGAGTGATGGTGAGGTTGAGGTTGAAGAGATGGGGGGTTGCGCGATTCGGGAGTCTTTTTCTCTGGCGCCGGACCCATCGCCGCGAGACGTTGCCTAATCCTCTCCTTTTTAGCCGCTTCCTCTTTCTCCTCCTGCTCAATTCTTCGTTGCCTGGCCTCTAGAAGTTTCTCCTTCATGATACGCTGTTGTAGAGCAACAGGGTCCTCCTGAGGTTCTTGCGGAACTTGAGGAACTTGAGGAATCGCAGCCTGTGTTTCCACAGGAGACATACCTACATCAACAGCTGGACGTGCTATACCATTTGGACCAGACGGAGCAATTTCGTCTTTGCCATGGTGCTGCTCGTGACCCACAATTGCTGAATCACCTAGACCGTTCACTTGGGAACCTCTTCGAGCATCATTGTATCTTGGAGGGGCATCAAATCGGCCAGCTGACATCCTACGGCCAAATCCTCCGCTTCCTCCGCTCACGTTTGATGATGTGCGACGGCGACCACCCCAGCCCATACCGTCCTGATGACTAGATCGGTGCGTCTGGAATGCGGCAGATGGCTCTGCCGGTCCACTCGGATGATCGTGTGGCCTCTGCAAAACTGCAGGAGCACGGGGGTGTTGGTCATGACGCCAAGTTCCTCTCCTGGTTTCACCCACCGGCTCATACTGGGAAGATCGAGGATTGAAAAGCTGGGGCAAATCTGACTGATCTTTCCATGCACGGTTGAAATCATCCGCTGCAATCTCCTTGGGTGGCATTGCCATTGAGGCATGATGGCCGTCATCTCTCTGTGGGTATCTCACGGGCATGCGCTGTTGGTGAGGCTGGACCGGGCCATTGACTGGAGACACTCTTTCGACAGGAGGCAGAGCGGCCCAAGGAGACTTGGACGGAGGTGCTGGGCTTGTAGAGCTAGATGGAACTTTGTCATTCGTACCGTTGGAAGAAGCACTCGCAGTTCTCGCTTGCCGTTCAGCGTTCGCTCCAACCTTGAGTACCATGGCACGGGATCCCATTGATATAGCTGGCTTCGGCGCAACCTTGACGGGCTCCTTCACTATGCTTGGTTCCGCAGGCGGTAACTCCTTAGGCTCCCGATGACTGGGAGCCGGCGGGGGTTCAGTGTGAGGTTGAGTGAGATTGACCTTAGTTCCGTCTGTCCACTCAATCGTCTCAGGCGCCCAATCGTCTTCATCATCATCAATATCTGCCCACTTTGCTTCGGAGGTAACAGCC
Organism: Penicillium roqueforti; assembly: GCF_015533775.1. Taxonomy (NCBI): domain Eukaryota; kingdom Fungi; phylum Ascomycota; class Eurotiomycetes; order Eurotiales; family Aspergillaceae; genus Penicillium; species Penicillium roqueforti. The sequence goes on from NW_024067610.1 coordinate 54,200, forward strand.
CCATCTTCTTGGATACGAGAAGTCATATGAATTCCGTATTGTTGTTTCAATTCTTCATCGGTCAAGTGTTTCGGAGGAGCGGGCACAACAGCTACACGGATATCAGTTAGTTTTCAAGTGGTTTCACTGCATCGCATGACCAATACATACGTCTATTCTTATTCCACACTTGATTTGGATCAGGCCCTGATCCACCAGGCTTGCCTCCGCCTGCTCCAGCCTTCGCGAACGAATCGCGCATGCCGAGTGTAGTCTTCGCAACCAAGCGCGGTCGGGAGCTTGGCTGTGGGGTGCCGAGTGGTGTTGTAGAGGTCGGCGCTGAACACGTTAGAGCCAACTATGAGACAGTTTAACAAAGAAGTTACCTTTCTCGGGCACCTTAGGTTGTGTTGGAGCCCCCGGAACCTTGTTTACCGAAAACTTGGCAAATGAAACTGGCTTGAATCCTGCTGGTTTTTTGACTGAGCCACCGTGAGTGGGATTCCTGCTGTCTGATCGGCTAGCATCCGATTCTGAACCACCTTGTGATGCTGTATCCTCTCCGCCGTCCGATGCCGACGCCAGGCCATTAAGTTCAAGAACTCGAGTCGCAACAACTCCGGTGCCTTGCTTAGAAGTATCCTGCGCCCGTATTAGCAAGTTCTCTGTAGCGCATCCAGAAGCGAGCTCACCGTCGTCGAGCTTCCAGTATCCTTGTCACCGGCGGCTTTTCCTCCCTGTGAATCAGGAGGGTTCGTTTTATCATGGTTTTGCTGATCTTTCAAATTTGAGTTGTTCGATGTAGCGGTAGTCATTGCGATATGTTCGGTCTTCCCTGCGTCCCCTCCAGCAGATAAATTGTCGTTGGTGCTCGCAGGAACGTCGGAAGGCGAAGGCTCGCCGCCCGACAGGGTCTGATCTACCACATCGCGGTTGCTCTGCTCTGCCATAACAATACTCGATTCTATTCCATACAATAATTGCGAACAAGTAAGCCAAGTGCCCTGACAGCGGGGAGATAGATCAGGGTCGTAATAGGCAGCTGCAGATCAATCATGCCAGATTCTAAGGAGACATACCTATCGTCAGATACCAAGGATCGCCACAGTTGCACTGGTTCCTTGACTGGTTGCACCCTGAATATATGGGATATCACAACCAGATGTAGTATTGGCCAACTCTCTCGGATGATGAGAAAGCCCGTGTTAAGTTAGGCTTGGTGTGGAGAGCACGATCGCGGAATCGATAGGCGCGTTTGTCTTGGGAAGTCCGCAGCCCAAGAGGTCCCAGAAAGGGATTAGGGCAAAGAGGGAGGGATTATGCGTAAGGACGGTTGATGATACAAAGATAGGGTGGATGATACGAGATTCAAGAGTCAGCTCGGGTTGAAGCTGAGGGTCGCTGTTTTCGGTTTAGCGTGGCCCGTACGAAAGTTGCGAGGTCTGTCTGCCCACACACCTTAAGATCTCTTCGAAAGCCCTAGTTTTGTTGACGGTTCGTTTGGTTTATAAAGGGTGGGTTTTATGGATGATGTCGTTGCTTGCAAATGGTGAGAATTTCTGATGTCCGGTTGAAGTTTGTATGTGATGAAAAACTATGGAAAGAGCCCGTCACTCAAGCTTCTACGTAATATGTATACTTCCAAATCTACTAAAAAACAACAAAGGATGGTAAATCTGAATATTGAAACACAGTGAGATTCTAAAGTTCTCGCTAAAACCACGGTTTTCCCTTGCACTAGGACAGAGGATCCAGTATATACATCAATCCTCCACCTATTCGGTGGAAAGAGAAAGCTCAGTGGGGGTGGTTCTTGTGGTGACCTAGTCCAGAAATCAAGTCAGTGGATGTCCCCACGATATAGAGGATATATAAGCAGGGTAATAGCTGGAACACATACGCAGGTGGAAGTAGTATTCCATGCCGTAACCCATGATCAAGATACCGGCAATAGCGTGGACAAAGGCTGCATGAAAATCAGTCTTGTATCAATACAAGATCCCAATGGACGAATACGTACGAAGACCGGAGGCGTTCTTTCCGTTGAAGTAGCGGGCCTGGTAGCGACGGATGAGGCCGGTAGGCTTAACATCAGCGGCGGGGCCACGGGGAAGGCCAGCGTAGAAGGTCACAACACGCTCCATGCGGGCGGCATCCTGGGCGGCACCGATAGCCTTGATTGAGAGTTTGTCAGTTATGAAGGCGAAAGAAAGGCGGCATTTTGATCATATCGCGAGTTTCACGAAAAACGGCTTCGGGGCGGGACGGGTGTGGCAGAGATGCACTAAGTCGAAGATGGCAGTGTGTGGGTAACTCACGTTAGGGGAGGCGACCTTCAGGAACAATTAGCATCGTTTGAAGAGTCGATTGACTACAAATAGCCATGAACAGGGATGCTCTTACCTTGGGGGGGATCAAGGTCGAGAGACCTCGGCGGGCAATGTAGCTCATCTTGTCTAGGCTAAAGGGGGTCAGAGATTGGGCGCAATGAATAGAGCGGCTGTCAATGGGCATTTGCAGGGTGGTAGAGACGTGGACTCACATTGATTCGCGGCGCAAGTGAACCAAAGAAAGCTGATGGAGGAGGAAGGAGGAACAAACCGAGCCCTGCGGGTGTTCGGCTTGCCAAGCCCGGCTAAACCCGATTCGGTGGTGTCGTGACCTGCCTGTCATTCGCAACCAAACCACACTTGAAGGGATCTGAAGGGACCTCATTGGCAACGACCATTCCCCGCATACAAAAAGACATAATGTCACTATTCAGAATCGGGGGTGCTGCTAGCCTTCGGGCCAGCCGACTTGCTGTGCCCGTCAATGCCCGTTTCATCTCCGCTAATGCCCCCGTTGGCGTTCCTTCCGTGAAGACCAACACCTCGGATGCTCCCACCACGCCTCTCAAGGACAGTTCCTTGATCAACAAGGAGACCCCCGCCGAGGCTATGACCCATCACAAGCTGGATTATGAGGCCACCATTGACCACGGTACCTCGTACGACATTCCCCTTTGGTTCCGTCGCAGATCCTTTCACTAACAAGTCTGGCTTCAATTCAGGCAATTTTCCCCTGTGCCCAAGCGTGTGATGGATGGCAGTGAGCCCGGCAAAACTCTCCCCGCGGCCGTGCTCTCCGGAGCCCCCACTGACCTTCAGGCCCGCACTGTTCGGTATGTTATACGAATTTAGAGCTTGATCACCTATCTACTTCCCACACACTAACCCATGACTCCCACAGGATCTACCGCCCTACCAAGGCCGCAACACAGCAAGGTACCTGGCACCAGCATCACTGGCGCATGGATTGGGATGTCTTGCAGCGGGGTTACCGTTGGGAGAACCAGCTCATGGGCTGGCAGTCGTCTGCCGATGGCATGCAGGGTACCAACCTGAAGTTCAAGTCGAAGGAAGATGCAATCGCTTTTGCCCAGAAGCAGGGATACGAATACTTTGTTCAGGAACCGAACGAGCGCCGTATCGTGCCCAAGTCCTATGCCAACAACTACGTTCACGAGCCCAAGAAGCTCAGGCATATCAAGACCAAATGATTTGACTTCGCGCTGTATTATGTACATATTTGCCAGTTTACCACTCGAATTCAATTTCAAGTAATTCAATATATTACATTCTAATATAAAGGGTCTCATGAGTTAGGGCTACCAACTACCGGTCAACTCCCTTACAACTACCAGGAGCAAAAGGTAGGGAACGATGTCAATTCTACTTCTGTGTTGACACTTTGTTTTTTTTTGATGCGCTTTGTGAAATAGTTTTTGAAGTGTCTACACATGTGTATCCCTCATGTCGCTTTTCGTGTCGCTTTTGTAAGATATCAGGTTCAAATCAATGTGTTCGTCTCAATGTAACTAACCGACATCACGACCTCTTTGCTAATGGTATGCTCATTATACCGATCACACGACATCTCCAACCCCATCTCGATACCAACATCTCAGGTCCATCGGAGTATAAAACTAGATAGTGTCCTCGATGTATAATATAGAGCTTCCACTCAGGCTATAAATTCCCAGTCAACAGCATTGTATAATGGGATGAGCATGTGAGGCTCTAGGATCATGACTTTGCTAATTTTTTATTATTTATGTCTTATTTCCTTGGAAAGGTGTCTAGGCAAGTCTATTGATCAATACTTGTAGCTCCAACTGTCTGGTATTTATCAAAACAGCCGTGTTCGGATCCCAGCCTACAGTAAGTATCCTGCTAAATGAACAGAGAACACACGGACAATATACTAAAGGATATAATATAAAGGCTAGATTGACTTATATAGTGCTTCAAACTAATCCATCCGAGTTTCTACTCCAGTTGTGACTACAAGTTTGGGACGTCTATATATCTCGTGATATGTGTACAATCGGTGTGAGAATATCTATTTGGTTTCTCGGTCATTTATTGTTTTAAAGCTCAAGCATCCTACTGAAGTATACATGTGGAACATTTGCACACCATACAACGTTTTTATAGCATACAGTATATCTCCTAAGATCAGCGCTCCCATCTGCGAGAGCCCGCATACTCCACCCTTAAACCTACACTAATACATGATTATGAGCTGTAAGGGTACCTAGGTAGTCTAATCTGCAACTATCAACAATTATGTCTTGGGCTTACACCGGAAGCATTAAAAACAACAACGTACGAGCAAAAATCCAAAATCCATGCGCCTGAATGGGCCCCGCCACCCCACTCTAAAAAATGATAAGATCAAAAAGATTAACAACTTTTCTTTTCCACCTCTATACTCCCCCTCTGACTACACTCCTCAAAATGGGTTTCGAAATAGACAATACCGTTCCTACTCTCCGCAAGGTGCTGGTCTCTGAATCTGAGCCGCTTGCTCGCCGCTTCCGCGCTCTTTTCTCCCTTAAGCACCTGGCCTGCCTACAGCCTACCACAGACCAGACCCTCCCCGCCATTGAAGCGATCGCCGCAGGTTTCGCATCACCCTCGGCGCTACTCAAGCATGAGCTTGCCTACTGTCTCGGCCAAACCAAAAACATCGAGTCTGTTGCATACCTGCAGCATGTGGTGAAAGATACCGAGGAGGATGCGATGTGTCGCCACGAGGCTGCCGAAGCGCTGGGCGCTCTTGGATACGCCGATAGCTTGGATATCCTCAAGAAATTGAGGGATGATACGAATGAACTAGAGATTATTCGGGAGACTTGCGACATTGCTGTCGATCGAATCTTGTGGGAGAACTCAGAAGAGCGCAAGGCCGAGAAATTGAAGCCTAGGTACGATCTGCGCGGGAGATTATATACCATGAAGAGAAATGCTGACATTGAGATCTTCGATTTACAGTGATTTCACGTCTATCGACCCTGCTCCACCCATGCCTCTAGATGCCAGCGCCGAACCCTGCATACCCGACCTGCAAAAGACACTGCTTGACACAAAGCTTCCTCTGTTCCAAAGGTACCGTGCGATGTTCGGCCTGCGCGACCTTGCCTCGCCACCAGATCTTCCTACGGCAGTCGACGCCGTCAATGCGCTGGCTAAGGGCCTCAAGGATCCCTCTGCTCTTTTCCGCCATGAGGTTGCTTTTGTGTTCGGACAACTCTGCCACCCTGCCTCGATCCCAAGTCTCACAGCCTCGCTGAGTGACCTTTCGGAAGTAGGGATGGTGCGACACGAAGCGGCGGAGGCCCTTGGCAGCCTGGGCGAGGAGGAGGGTGTGGAGGAGACCTTGAAGAAATTTTTGAATGATCCTGATCAGGTGGTCAGGGACAGTGTCATCGTTGCTCTTGACATGGCAGAATTTGAGAAGAATGGCGAAACCCAATATGCGCTGATCCCGGATAGCGCTGCACCTGTTGCTGCATGATGGAGATCCTGCAAAAAAAAAGTTTGTCTCGTGACGGTCGTGATTTTAATACTCTTGTCCCGCTAGTTATACAGCCTTTCTCCAAAAATAGACTTTCCCCACATCTTTTGTACAATCCGTTACTCCAAGTTTAATTGTTGGTAGTTTCCCTGTTGAAGTAGTTAGTATTTGTTGGGCATGCATAGATATATGCTTTTGAGGCGGGTGGGCATACTTGAATCCGCAGACACATCTGTAAAACACGGTACTTCCTTCATCGGCACTGCGCAGTTGTACCGTAGTGTAGAACATCTGCTTCCTTCCACATTCGTTACATGTACGGTCGATGATAGCCTCAGTCTTCCGATCCTCTGCTGACAGGACCTGGACTGCCGATAGTTTGGCTCTCAGTGCGGAGGGGAATGCGGAGGGCTTGGACTGGGACACGGTTGTTTGGGGGATTGTGTCTGTAAATAGAAGTTAGCAATGATTGATCTATCAACCTGGCAAGAATAACGGGTTTTAGTCACATACCTTTATTCCGAGTGCCGCAGACATCACAGTGTAGAATCGCATCTGCATTGCCGGTAGATTCTCGTAGGAGATTACCACAATCTGTGCAGAAAATCAAGGAACCAATGGCAGACATGTTGAGGAGTGAGAAGTATTTTTGACGATCTGGATACTGCAGAAGATCAAGGTGCAAGCGAAGTGATAACGAAACAGGCCTTATGCAGTGAATAATCTATGCAACTTTTTTTTTTGATGCACGAGCCTCCACAGAGGCGGTCACAGACGGCAATAGGGGTGCCGTCACCCATACGGAATTCATTAACGCAGTTGCTCGTAGCTCAGCTCATTTTCTTTCAGATTCTGGTTTTTTAAACTACTTGAATGATCTAGGGATGTCATAGGGCGCCTGCCTTCATTGCCATGTCTCTATCACGAGCATGTCAACTTGACTCGCGCCTACTTCTTCTTTTAACTTAACCGCGACCATGGACCAGAATGGACGACCCGCCGTTCAGGTGGTCATCAGCGGCCATGATCAGATGCCACCATATGGTTCCAATATGCAGTTTCAGAATCAAAGGTCGCTATCTGTGGATGAAGCATTGCAGTACTCATCTATGTCCAGCGCACCTGTCTTCGGCCTTGGTTCGTTCTTTCGCTCCTCAATTATGCTCATTTTTCTGACAGCTTGTATTCACAGACTGCATCCTACGTCCCGATGTTGGCCGGCCTTCAAATACCACGTCTATAAACCATGTCCTCCAAGAAGGCCGCAAAACACTAAGTGCACTTGACACGGAAATGCAAACGGGACGGGACGAGTCTAGTCGTTTAGAAACGTCTCGAGAATATATCCAACAGTTGCTGGATGGAGACCAGCTGACAGAATTGTAAGGAGATGTGAAATATTTGAAAGGCAGTCAACTAATTTGGATTCCATAGCAAATTCAAGCTTCCTCGCGTTCCCACGCGAAGTCAACAGTTGCGCCCAAACGATCCTGACGGTGCTACTTCCGGTCTTAATAGCCTTGGATCCTTCGCACGGATGGTGCTTAACTCCACCGACATTGCATTCAGATGTAAGCTCTGAGATGCCACAGATATATTTATAGTCAATTCACTGACCGGCCGCAGACCCCGAAGCACCCTCAAAGACAAAGCCCGAAAATAAAGACCTCACACCGAAGACAGTTGCTTCATTGAATCAGCGAGCATACGTTGCGAACAAATCGAACTCGGCACCTTTCTCGGCCTCTTTTGAGCTGAATCCTCCTCTTACATCGAGTCAACTGTCCGTCGTTATTCCAATCAAACCCGTACAACAACAACACAGCGATTACGCGAACGTAAGGAAGCCTAAACCGGAAGCCCATGACCAAGACGCCATGGCGGCGGTACGACTCAAGGACCAAAAAGAGGAAGCAGATGCAGCCTTGCAAAAGCTTCAAGATCTTCTACACGAGATTTTTGAAGCAGAAGATCAAATCGAACCCGATACTTCGATTCCCCCAACCCCTGACACGCCGAATCCAATTTTCGTGAACCCAAAATCTTTAGAAGTTCATGGATTGATACTATCATCTGATGCTCACACTCGCCTGCAGAAGGCCCTTCGGAAAGTTGCAGGGTTTGGTCGACTCCAGGACATACCGTCTGATTATCTTAACCGCATTCAAAAATTGTGCGAAAAGCCAATTATTGCTGCACAATCTCCGGACATTGGCCTAGGCGATTCATTCGGTGAGCTTGAGTCCCAGGAGTGGCTGGGTAAGATAGAGGATGTGTTGAACGCACTATTTGCAATCGGAACGCTGCTGCAGACGATGTCTGGGCGTCAGACTGAGCGAGATCTTTGTCCAGAGGATCTCATCGAGGCCATTCCCACGGTTCTCAATCAAGTATTTGACCATTGCATTATTCCCGCAGTGGAATCTCGTCCTGGTGGCAAAGACAGCCAGCACTTCCAATTCTTTTCCTCCCAGAGACGGATCATTAGCACTCTTGTTCACCAGAGCAAGAAGGTTCTCACTCTTTTTGCAGACTTTCTGTCTCGCATTGATGTCTCCGAGGGGGCGATCACGGCCGCGGAGTTCTTTGCTGCAAAGCTAATATTTGTGGAAAATGCGCATAATGACAAAGACTCCGCTTTAGGATATCAGAAGTACGAGCCTGCGAGACGTGGTGCGATGGATGTGCTTGCAAAGGTGTTTTCCAAATACCCTGAGCAGCGACCGTTCATTCTAGATGAGATTCTGGTCTCACTGGAGAAACTCCCCACCACACGTCAGAATGCCCGGCAGTTCAAAGTTGCAGATGGAAAAAACATCCAACTACTTACCGCGCTAGTCTTGCAGCTTGTTCAGACAACTGCGTTGGAGATACCCTCGCGACCGAAGGTCAAACGTCGAATCAAAGCACAAGCCGATGACGACGATGATGAGCTTATGGGCAATGGCGAGGATCATGCTAATGGTGAGTCTGATGGCGAGTCAGACGAATCATTGGAACGCCTAGCGAACAAGGCCAACCGACTCTATGACAATGCCATGCGCTCTGCACAATACATTGTGAACTTCATCGTTCAGCGTGCTATGAACTCGACGAAAACTGGTGACCAGCCATATCGGAATATTCTGGATCTTTTCACTCAAGATCTGATCAATGTACTGGGCTCGGCTGATTGGCCGGCTGCAGAATTGCTTCTCCGGATCTTGGCCTTACGCATGATTCAGATCACCGACCAAGATAAAAGCGCTGCGACTGCGAAGAGCATGGCGCTTGAGCTTCTTGGCTGGATGGGTTCTGCTATCTCAGATCTGATAGCAACCGCTCAGCACATGCTCCCGGCTCTGGAAGATTCCGACAGTGAATTGACTGATTACCTCAAGCAACAATTCGAGGAATTTTCTTCTGGCGCACTGCATCATCAGGACCTCATCACTCCAACGGGCCCGTATAGGATTGCGCTCGAGCATCTTTTGCAAGACAAGAATTCCGACAATTGGCAACTGACCAGCGCGCGAGGCTACTACTTGGCTCAATGGGCCAAAACAGCCTGCGCCCTATATTACAACTCCGAGAACCATGAAGAAATTGCACATGACGAGGTGACTGATGGCTTAGTTACTCTTTTGACAATGTCCTTCTCAGATCCACGCTGGTTGGAGACTCATAAAGAATTCGACCAAATTCCCAACGTGCATGGAAAATTTGCCTATATCCTCACGGTTTTAAATTCCAATTTCGGCAAAGCATTCGACACCATTCTCAAAGTTCTTTTGGCCTCTTTCCTTGGTGACTCGGCCAAGGTTCGCAGCCGCAGCTTGAAAAGTGTCATCTACATGCTCGAGAAAGACCCGAACCTTCTTGACAGAGATCCTTCCGTTTTGCGCGTTATACATCGGTGTACGACAGATGCCTCACCTATGGTTCGGGACTCCGCGTTACAGTTGATCGGACAATGCATTGGTCTAAAGCCTAAGCTGGAAGAAGAAGGATGTCGAAGCATTTTAGCATGTGCAGCTGATCAAACAGCTGGTGTTCGCAAACGCTGCATCGGACTTTTGAAGGACATTTACCACAAAACGCCTCGGAAGGAACTGAAGTTGGCCATTCTCGACAGTTTCCTTCAACGCACAGGCGATCTTGAGGAGAGCGTGGCAAGTTTGGCTCGCCAAACCTTCGAAGAAATATGGCTCGTTCCGTTCCACGAATCCATTGATTCCTCGTCTGAAGGGCCAAAACTGAAAATGGCTCTTGGAGAGCAGGTAGGCCTCGTCATTGGTCTGACTGAGCGTAGTGAGACTGCCCTAGAGTCTCTTAGAGTCTGTCTGAAAGCGGTTCTTTCGGATAAATCCAAGTCGGCGGCATTGAACTTCAAAGTTTGTAAGGCAATGGTCGCTACCATGTTCGAGAGACTGGTTGAGGATTCAGATGGATCAAGCAAGGTATCCCAGCAAGCTCTTTTGCAGACGATCACCGTCTTTGCCAAGTCGAATGCGAAGCTGTTTACCTCGGACCAGCTGGAGGCCCTGCATCCTTACATCGGACACCTTTCTACCGCAGATGATCTTTTCTTATTCCGATCGGTTGTGGTTATCTATCGCTGCGTCTTGCCGTTTTTATCCTCGTCCCACAACACTCTTCTCAAGGAAGTACAGAATGACCTTTTCAAGAGTGTTGCTAAGCTCTCCCGCTCGGAGTTGAACGAAGTCATGGCTTGCTTGTGGACCATCAACAGTGTTCTGCAAAATACGAACAGACTGGTGAAATTGACAGTTTCAGTACTGAAACCATTGCAACAGTATAAGAGTGTCGATCTCTCCTCGCCTACACATGCTGCAATCCTGGGTCGCGCTAAGAGTTATATTCGCATTGCAGGTTGTGTTGGACGGCATTGCGACCTTGAGAAGTATGCATCTCATTTCAAAAGTGAATTCCCCACCTGGACCGGTGGCTCGGTTGCGGGGCTAATGGTTGACTCTATTATTCCCTTCATTGCATCGAATTCACCCTTTGAACTGAGGGTCATGGCTCTCGAAAGCCTGGGATCTATATGCCAGTCTTGGCCTGGTCAATTCGGCAGAGAACGCACACGGCAGACTTTCGCTCAGGTTTTCAAGGAAGATGCCCCAAGTCTGCAAAACATCGTTCTCCGATCTTTTGCAGACTTCTTTGCTATCCATGAAGGCAAGTCAGAAAAGGCCGTCATGCCAACCGCAGAAGCCGCCGCTCAGGAAGACACTACCAGATTGGGTGGTTCCTTGAGGGCTAGCGACAATGATGGCGCTGCTGCTTTGATCGCCCAAAACTTTCTCTCAAACATGCTTCAGGTGGCACAATCGCGCCAGGATACGTATTCACTGACTGCTATTGAACTCATTGCGAGTATCAATAGGCAGGGCTTAGTGCACCCAAAGGAATGCGCGGGCGTTCTGGTCTCTCTGGAGACTTCTACAGTCCCTGCAATTGCGAAAATCGCGTTTGACACGCACAAAATGCTCCACCAACAGTATGAATCCATGTTTGAGCGAGAATACATGCGGGCTGTGCAAGAGGCGTTCTATTACCAACGTGATATTGTTGGCGACTCCAACGGCGCCAGTCCTCGGCCTTATGTCTCGAAGCTTGCGCCGTTGTTTGAAATTGTCAAAATCAGCAACAGCCGTTACCAGAAAAAGTTCCTCGCGAACCTTTGCTCCAAAGTCAACTTCGATCCGAAAAAATTGGATGTAACTGGCAACCCCCCAGAACATCTTCTACTGGCACGCTTCATCTCCCAAAACCTGGCATTTTTCGACTACGGTCAATTGGCCGAACTTGTGCCAACCATCGCGTGTATGGAGCGTATCGTTTCTTCAACGGGCACTATTATTGCACACGCGATTGAGACAGACATATCCCCCACCCCAATCGGTCCACCTCAGTTAGACGCAGATGCCTCAAATAACATGATGCCAGGGTTTGCGCTTGAGATGCCTCAATCGACAATCACACCGCGGCAAGCGAACCCTGCGACATTGAGATTGTTGGCAACTGCTGCAGCATCATTGTCAATGCTTTGGGAAGCTCGAACCTACCTTCGTCGTCTCTACGGAATAAATTCCCAGAGCAAGAACAAAGAAGGGAAACCTGCAACGAAGGAACCCAATAAAACTGCCACCAAGGTGCACGGTGTGACCGGCGACAAGTTCTGGGAAGCCGTTGCCCGAAATATGACAGCCCTAGACAACGAGGAAACGATGCACCAAAAATGTCGAGAGTTTGCAACCCTACTCTCCATCGATGAGGAGTTCAGGGTGGATGGAGACGAGGACGCAGAAGGGGACGGCCTGGACGCTGTTGGAGATCTCGACGAGACGGTGGCTCCTCGGCCCATGAAGCGCAAGAGCTCGGTCTCCAGCTCCAACCTCAGCAAGCGGCTCAAGGGCCGGAAGAGTTCAACCGGTAAGAAGAAGCCTAGCGCTGAGCCGGACGAGGACCTAGATTGAGACTGAGCTCGCGTTATCCACATCATCCATCATGCACGGGAAATCTTTTTTTTTTTTTTTTTTTTTTTTTGCATGTCAAGCGAGGTCGGCGTTTATTTATTTCCCTCTGCACATGAAGCATCCCGCGGGGAATGGCTTTTTTTATTTTAACTTCCGAGACCGGAATGGGTGGTTGCTATGTTGCTCTTTATCATACATGCGCTTGGGCTTTTGAGGCTTTCTTCGAGCTCGGCCCGATGTCCACTCCGATTAGTTATTGGTATATAATAGAATTCCACGGATTCATTTCCATTGGTACACAGAAGATCGACTTATCTAGATATAGTTGCCGGTGAATCTACAACCGAGTCCGGCACTGTCGTATGAGTTCAGAGTTTTGATGCCGGGTTCCCGAGTAGCTCCTGGCACGTGACATCCATTACGATGACGTCGCCGGTGATAGTTGGTGTCGTATCCTCATAAATTTTTGTGAGATATACTCTTTTTGGTTCGATTGCTTCAAGGTCGCTCGTGTTTTGAGTGTACAGGGACCATGAGCTGCTTCGGCTCTTTTTTCCATCGTTGAACATCCTCTACACAACCTCCCATGACAATGTTGAACGCGATGCTGCACCGGACCCGTGCGGACGCCGCCGCGCTGAAGTCGATAGGGGCATTACCAGGGCGGATTCCTGCCTCGAGACCATCAGCTACATTCCGCCGACCTCTGTCCCGCTCCTTACACACTCCTCATCGGCGCCCAGCCCCCCAATGCCGAGCCTTGGCGCCGGTCTCGATGCGGGTCCGATTCAAATCAGAAACCGCAGCTAAAGTCGAACGTTTGGCAGGGTCCCGTACTATTAATGCTCTACGCAAGGTGTTTACATTCTTCGGGTTCTTCGTCGTCGCCTCCGGCACCGTGGTCGTCGCCTTCTTCGTTTACGATGCTAGTACATACCGCACAGGTTCCGAAGAGACGGACATCCCGGTCTCAGAATTGGCTCTCAATCCTCGAATCGGAGGCCCGAAGAACCTGCCCATTGCCGATGTGCTGGTTGGCGACTATGACTCGGAAGCTATGCTTCGGCAGAAGGATAAACCTCGTCTGGTTATCCTGGGAACGGGCTGGGGTAGCGTCGCGCTCCTTAAGAACTTGAACCCTGCCGATTACCATGTCACTGTTGTTTCACCTACTAACTACTTCCTGTTTACTCCCATGTTGCCTTCTGCTACGGTTGGAACTTTGGGTCTTCGGTCGCTGGTTGAGCCCGTTCGGCGCATTATCGACCGGGTCAATGGTCACTTCCTCAAGGCTTCTGCGGTTGATGTCGAATTCTCTGCGAAGCTGGTGGAAATATCCCAGGTTGGCCAAGATGGTCAGACAAAAAATTTCTATCTTCCATACGACAAGCTGGTCATCGGAGTCGGTACGTTGTGACAAAGAACAAGCAGGGCCATGTTCAAAAATGTATTAACATGTCTATGTACTAGGCTGTGTAACAAACCCACACGGCGTGAAAGGCCTTGAGCACTGTAACTTCCTGAAGACGATTGACGACGCTCGTCGAATCAAGAACAGGGTTCTAGAAAATATGGAGCTAGCGTGCCTCCCCACCACATCTGATGAAGAGCGCAGACGCCTGCTGTCTTTCGTGGTGTGTGGAGGTGGCCCAACCGGTGTTGAATTCGCTGCCGAACTGTTCGATCTCTTAAACGAAGATCTGCTTCATTCTTTCCCTCGCATTGTACGGAACGAGATTTCTGTTCACATCATCCAAAGTCGAACCCACATCCTGAACACTTACGACGAAGCACTCTCTAAGTATGCCGAGGTATGTTTTCTCTACATCCCCCTCGGAATTTGTCTGATATTGACGTCTTGCAGAGCCGATTTACTCGCGATGGCATTGAGGTGTTGACCAACGCCCGTGTCAGGGAAGTGCGTAATGACCGGGTTCTTTTCTCACAGGTGGAAGAGGGCAAGACGGTTGTAAAAGAAATCCCAATGGGATTCTGCTTGTGGTCCACTGGAGTTGGTTAGTGCACTAACGCCATTACTCAATATACTAGGTCTAACAACATCTCTTTAGCCCGAGCCGAGATCTCAGAAAAACTCTCTAATGAACTGGAAGGCCAAAACAACAAGCACGCTCTCGAAACTGATTCCCATCTCCGCGTGATTGGCGCTCCCCTGGGCGACGTCTATGCAATTGGCGACTGCTCAACAGTCCAGAACAACATTGCAGACAACATCATCAGGTTCCTCCGCACCGTTGCCTGGGAGAAAGGCCGCGACCCCGAAAAAGTGCACCTTACTTTCTCTGAATGGACCGAATTCGCCGCTCGGGTTAAGAGACGCTTCCCGCAAGCCACAAATCATCTCCGTCGCCTGGATCTGCTCTTTGAGCTATACGACAAGGACCAATCTGGCACTCTTGACTACGGCGAGCTTTCCGAGCTCCTGCACCAGATCGACACCAAGCTCACGTCCCTGCCCGCCACTGCTCAGCGCGCTAATCAACAGGGTGTGTACCTGGGTCGTAAACTGACCAAGATTGCCGCCGCGCTTCCCGGTCTCAGGGCCAACGAGGTCGACTACGGTGACCTCGATGAGGCTGTCTACAAGGCGTTCAAGTATAAGCACCTCGGAAGCCTGGCGTACATCAGCAATGCTGCTGTGTTTGACTTGGGTGGTTTGAGCTTCAGTGGTGGCGTCATTGCTATGTATCTTTGGCGTAGTATTTACTTTGCTGAGAGTGTCAGCTTCCGCACGCGATGCATGCTGGCCATGGATTGGGCCAAGAGAGCGCTCTTTGGAAGAGGTATGTCTTCTACTTTCTCATTATTTCTCTATCAAAATTCGTGCTTTGCTAATACTTTCTATTCTCCAGATCTCATGAGCTTCTAAGGAAGCCTGTTTTGCCTCGTATGTGTCCTGTCATTTGTTGTTGATCTAGAGACATTTGTGATAGATTTCATCTTCAATATTCGGCAGGCAGCGAGCCCGGGGGTATTTTGGTTGCTTAAGATCTCTCCTAGATCTTGCTTTTGTTGCTTTATCGGATTTCATAGCCACTCTTGATTCATATTGCGGGTTGATTTATTGCGTGGGATAGCTATCATTCTTGCTACACTGGTTGTTGCTGCATACATCAATGCATTGTTTGCATCCATTCCACCAGGGAGCTTTTCAAATATAATCAAGTGATATTACGCTACGGAGTACAAAACTACCATGTTCAGGAGAAAAATAGGTGGTCAAAATAAATATTGAAATAGCCATTTGTATTACAAAGGGATCGTCGAAACGCCCATATTATTAGAGCTAGTGAGATACCATCGCCCAACACCTAGAAATGTGGATCCAAGACGCCGCGCTAGAAGAGGGACCAAAAAGGAGGAGATCCTGCCTTGACAAAATAGGGGGATATAAGTGACAATCAAGGCCAGCTTGAAAGGCAAGTTGGATCAGGAGATCATTGGATCAATGTCGCTGTTGTTCGACATCAGAGTGTCACGAATGTTAGTAGCAAGGTCATTACTGTTACTGTTGTCGTGAGAATCGCCGACCAAGCCAATATCCAAGGTATCTGGGATGTCTTTTTTGGCCTCTCGTGCCTTGAGCTCGGCGTATGCCCGGGTCTTCACAAGATTGCGCAGCCGGGCCTCTTTACGAGCACCCTGGTTCTGCAGAATTGCCTCGTTGACTCGGGTTGCGATTTCTTTACGAAGTGCAGGGTCCAGGAGCGACGCAAGCGATGGGGCCAGTTTATCACTGGGGAAAATAAGAAGGGCAAGAGTCCGCTCGAGGTCTGCCAAGAATTGAGGGTTTGTAGGGGCGCGGGGTGCAAGTTGTGCCGTCGCAAAATCCAGAGCAGGAGTAATATCGCTACCAGGTGTGTCCATGCAGGTCCGGATCAACTCAACCAGTTGGAGACGTAGGAGGGAGAAGTGCAAAGACGGGTCTTCATCGAGGATCTATTGAAGTCTTGTTAGCCATGGCACATGACATAAAATGCGTGATATGCTGATAAGATTCAATATTTGGCAATTGCTCATACTGAGGACTGAAGATGTTTGTTTTTCTGCAAATATCCCCGAAGGGAATTTAAGAGTGGTGCATGAAACTCCGTATAATCATAGCAAGAAGTGGGGCCGAGGGATGTGAAGTAGACTAGTGGGAAAAATTTTCTTACCTGAGGATTCAGCTCATTGATCTTTTCAACGGCCGCCTGGATATCACCAGAGTGAATCGCAGTGCGAATTTCAACCCGCTCTTGGATGGCTTCAAGATCCGTTCTGAGCTGGATGTTGGCCTCCACTGCGAATTTCTTCGCAGCAGCGGGATAGCCATTGGTGATGAGGTAATCCATGACCAAATAGTTGATATCGCTGCATTGTAATTGTCAGTAACCATTGATTCAACGGATTAATGAAAATTGTGCAGTGGTGACGTGAATCAGAAGGATAAGTCAAATTTGTTTTTCCTCACATGTTTTCAGAGAGATTCCCAACTTAATTTCAAGAACATCATGTCACGGTGGTGTAGGCGGATGGGGATGGAATAGAGGTCACTCACGTTTTAGATGGTTTGACCTCTTCGAGCTTCCGCTCGAAGTGATGCCATGTAGGCGTCGCAGTCGACGAAGTGCGAGACATCTGCATTGTGTTAAAAGGCCAGCAACCACGGGTGTCAAGCCGAGAAGCATACAACATTAGCAGACATTATGGTCTAGATAGCCAGTCTTGAATCTGATCTGAAGCTATCCGTAAAGCTGGAAGGCAACCCAAGAGACGACAGCCATGGGGAAAGACAAATCGCTGTGTGGGAGTTGGATGCGAAAGAGAAAAGGAAGTGAAAAGCTCGCGGCGGAAGAAGTAGCTTAAGCGAAAGTAGCACGCTAGGCCGAAATTGGTGATTATAAACCTCTGACATAAGCAGCACGTGAGCAGCCAATCTTGGAACTTCCAGGAAATGGCCCTCGACTAACCCGCTCTGGGACTAGAGATTAGGTAATTATCGTGGGCCCGGGGCTCCCCACCTGGACAGTTTCAAGCTGTCATAATCGAAACCAGAGGGGTGGAGAGGGTCAAGATACCTACAAAGTACAGCGTTGTATGTCGCACACGTAGACATGGAATCAATCTCGCCTTTATTTTCTTCGTCCACCGAAGTGCGATATTCTCCACCATGGCAGGACTTGAGCATTATTGGCATTGCTGGCAGCTCTGGCTCCGGTAAGAGCTCTGTGGCAATGGAGATTGTCAAGTCTTTGAACTTGCCGTGGGTGGTGATCCTTGTAATGGTACAGCTTGTGAACTGCATATAAATCGAGACCTTGTTCTAATGTGTTCTATACAGGACTCATTTTACAAGACCTTAACTCCTGAGCAACACCACAAGGCCCACGCAAATGAATATGACTTCGACTGCCCGGAATCGATTGACTTTGATATTCTGGTGGAAACCCTCCGTGATCTGAAGAAAGGGTAAATTTACTGTTCTTGCTAGAGTCCTTCTATTTGACCTGACTGAATATCACACAGAAAGAAAGCGAACATCCCAATTTACTCATTTGCTGAGCACCAGCGGCAGCGTAATACGACCACCCTCTACTCCCCTCATGTGATCATTCTCGAGGGGATTTTGGCGCTCCATGATCCCAGAATTGTCGAGATGTTGGATGTGAAGGTATTATAGTTTCTGTGCTATCATTGTGCTTATCCGTGCTAATTTGATGGCCCAGATCTTTGTTGAAGCAGATATGGATGTGTGCTTAGGTCGCAGAAGTAAGTTATCTCAACCGGGCTACTGAACCCAGCTGACAATGTATAGTCTTGCGTGACGTCCGTGAGCGAGGGCGGGATATTGAAGGAATCATCAAACAATGGTTTGAATTTGTGAAGCCTTCTTACACTCGTTTTGTGGAGCCTCAACGCTCTATCTCAGGTTGGTAGCCATATGACTTTACAAAGCATTGGGATACCATTGTTAATTTTGAATCCTAGACATCATTATCCCGCGTGGCATTGAGAACAAGACCGCTATTGGTGTGCAACCCCTGGAGCTGCTCGTTTTGAGACCTATACACTAACTAATTCAGACATGGTGGTCAAACACATTCAACGCAAGCTGCAGGAGAAATCTGATAACCATACCGAAGCGCTTCGCAAACTAGGTTTGGTTGCAGCAGAAGTGGAGCTGCCTTCAAATGTACACGTCTTGCCCTCGACACCGCAGATTATTGGCATGAATACTATTCTGCAGACCCCAGAAACCCAGCAAGAGGATTTCATATTTTACTTTGATCGACTGGTTTCGATCTTGATTGAAAGGTACTGCGCTCCTTCATGCTCCCAATTCCCAACGATACGCCCACAGAAGAACTTGAGTCCTGTGAGCATAGCGCCTTCTAGTTGCTTTACTGACACCACTGTTGCAGGGCCCTGGATATGACATCGTATGTATCCGCAAATGTGGAAACACCACAAGGGAGCACGTACCTCGGTTTGCACCCCAAGGGTATCGTATCAGCCGTGGCTATCTTACGTGGAGGCTCTTGCATGGAGACCGCGCTTAAGCGATCCATTCCCGACTGTCTCACTGGTCGTTTGCTCATTCAAACGAACGAGAGCAACGAGGAGCCGGAGTTGCATTACTTGAAACTTCCGTCTCGTATCGAAGAGCATACAACTGTCATACTAATTGACTCTCAGATGTCAAGTGGAGGTGCTGCACTTATGGCTGTTCGCGTCTTGATTGATCATGGGGTGGAACAAGGGAGGATCGTTTTCGTAACTTGTGCAGCAGGTGAACGGGGCCTTAAGAGGCTCACTGCCGTATACCCTAGGATCAATGTGATTGTTGGACGTATCGAAGAAGAAGGAGAACCGCGCTGGATAGAGAAGCGATACTTCGGATGCTGAAATATTCATTCATTTGTTGCGTCTTCAAGTATATATGTTGATCCACCCCTTATGATTTATCTTAGAGACCAAGCATTGGGTTGTTAGGATTGTCACTTAGCAAAAGCATATTTATAAAAAAAGTTGCAGATTTACTCAAGTTCAAGTAGATACTATTACAATTTATGTTGTCAAGTTGTTCTGCATGGGAAAGTCAAAAGAAGACTTGCCATTTTGAGAATACACGTGCCTGACCGCCCTGACTTCGACGGCAGAAAAAAAAGAAATAATTTATTGGTCTCGACTATTTTCACTTGCTGAATCCGACGATATCTATTGATACTCAAGCATTAAAAGAATTTTCTTGCTGCTCGTGGTATGCAAAGTGAAATTTCCTAGCGCTCACAATGGCAGGCTCAGACAAGAAAAAGTCCAAGGCTGGCAAGTCCAAAGGCGAAGCCGGTCCAGCAATCAGTACGTCCAGCGGAAGCTTAAGACTTTGTTTTCAGGAAACCTCATGACCATGATTACTGACTCTTTGTGTCTCTGTAGCGGATCCTCGATTTGCGAACATCCAGACCGATCCTCGCTACCGTCTTCCCAGCAAACGCCAGACTCACGTCAAACTCGATAAGCGCTTTGCGCATGTGCTAGACGATAAGGATTTCTCCAGCAACGCTCCTGTCGATCGCTATGGACGAAAGCTTAGAAAAGACGACACTAAGGAAAAATTGAAGCAGTTTTACCAGGTGGATGAAGATGAAGACGAAGATGAAGACGAAGATGAGGACAGTGCCGACGACGACGAAGATGTCCAAAAAGAATTGAAACGGGTCAATGCTGCTTCATATGATCCTGCCCGTGATGGCGGCTTTGAGTCCTCGTCATCTGAAGAAGAAAGCTCCGACGAAGAAGAAGACGAGGCGGACGAGGATGTGATCGAGTTCCCGGACGAGCAACGGTCCGATGTGCCACTCGGCGAAGTGACGGATCGGATAGCTGTTGTCAACCTCGATTGGGAAAATATTCGTGCCGAGGACTTGATGGCAGTCTTTTCCAGTTTCCTTCCGTCTGGGGGGCGAGTGTTGAACGCCACAGTCTACCCTAGCGAATTTGGAAAGGAGCGCATGGAGAGGGAGGAGGTTGAAGGCCCCCCGAAAGAGATTTTTGCTTCTGGGAAGAAAAAGAACACCAGCCAAGAGTCCGAAGAGGAGGAACTTGACTCTGATGAGGAGGAGGAGGAAATTAAGAAGTCCATGTTGAAGGCTGACGATGGTGAAGAATTCAACTCTACACAGCTACGGCGGTATCAGCTCGACCGACTGCGGTATTACTACGCCATTATCAAATTTTCATCAAAAGACGTCGCAAAGCATGTCTACGATCTGGTGGATGGTGTTGAATATTTATCTAGTGCCAACTTCTTCGATCTTCGCTTCGTGCCTGAGGACACTGACTTCTCCGACGACAAGTCCCGGGACGAGTGTTCTCGGATCCCCGACGGCTACAAGCCTACTGAGTTTGTAACGGATGCTTTGCAGCACAGCAAGGTCAAATTGACATGGGATGCGGATGACAAAACAAGAAAAGAAGCCCAGGCACGTGCCTTCCGGGGCTCACGTCAGGACATTGACGAGAATGACCTGAAAGCCTACCTCGGTAGCGATAGTTCCGAGAACGAAGAATCGGATGACGAGGACGGAGGCGTCGAAGTTGTCGATAATACTGCAGGAGAAGCTACAACCACAAAGCTATCCAAGAAAGAGGCCGAGAGACAGCGCATGCGTGCGTTACTGGGTCTGAGCGTCGAGCCTACCCGCACCAGAGCTGAACGCCCCGTTGGCGAGATGGAGGTTACTTTCACATCGGGCTTGGCTGGCGGCCATGGCAAGGATACTATCTTCGAAAATGAACCGGAGATCGAAGAAAGCACAATTGACAAGTATGTGCGGAAGGAGCGTGAGCGCAAAAAGCGCCGAAAGGAGAAACTCAAGGCCAAGTCATCTACAGAGGATGGCGCTGCCGCGGACAGTGAAGACAATGAAGCTGATCCAGCCAAGATGGGCCCAGCCGAGGTGCCACAGCAAGAGGAAGAAGAAATGGGATTCAATGATCCCTTCTTTGATGACCCCGATGGAAAGGCCACAGCAGGTTCTCGACGCAAGGAGGAGAGGCGCAAGAAGCGTGAGGAGCGTGCTGCCGAGGAAGCCGCGTCAGCTGCCCAACGAGCTGAGTTGGAGCTGCTGATGGTAGATGACAAAAAGATCAACATCAAACACTTCGACATGAACGAGATTGAAAAGGCCGAGAAACAGGCCCGGAAGAAGGGCAAGGGCAAGAAGGGCAAGAAGGTGGAACTTGCCCAGACAGATGACTTTGAAGTCAATGTCAGCGATCCCCGTTTCTCACGTCTGTACGACACTCATGATTTCGCCATTGATCCTACCAATCCTCGGTTCAAGTCTACTTCTGGCATGAAGGCCCTGTTGGACGAGGGCCGCAAGCGCCGACGTACCGGTGATGATGCCGAGGCTGAGGCTCCAACAGAGAACCTGGATAGCAAGAAGAAGCAGAAGAAGTCCTCCAAGGAGTCTAGTTCCGAGGAGTTGAAGCGATTGGTCGCAAAAGTCAAGCGTTCTCACTGAGAGTATAATAGAACTGAAATGATTTGGAAGTTAATACACCGAGTTCAATAAACGAAATTGAACTTTCAGCTATGAATTCTTTTACACATGTAGATTGAAAATATCAAATAAGATGCTACAACATAGTAACATGCTGTATGGAATAGCTGACAGTCAATGTGACGCCTCGTGTCAATTTACTACAGGGGACGAAAACGGAAAAACGAAAAAGAACCGGCTGAAGCGCAGAAACACGTGGATGGAACGGCGAACAGGTCGGGGAATTGAAAAAAAAAAAAAAACATGATGATTACAGCATGTCAAGAGGTGTGGCATTCGGGGTTGCAGGCATGATGCTTGTATCACACGAGGTATGAGTGACGGTGTAGAGGTGGCATGTGTCGATCATGAGTAGTATTTGGAAGATGAAGCATTTCCCTCCAATCCCAAATTCATATGCGTTGGAAATCACACAAATCAGCGCCTCCGAGTAACACGATTCCTTGTAAACCCGACTATACGGTGACACGATGACGGTAGTTTATAGCGACATGGTGGCTAGTATTAGTGGTTGGTATGGGTACCGTTGGATGTAGTCCCAATAGCCGGTAATACCTGATCAAAATAGGCTCTTCTTATACTGCTAACTGTCGTACATCGGGTTTGTTTCTAGGAGGGCATCTATCAGAGTCAGAATCAAATCGATGTTATATGAGAAAAAAGACATCTGCCAAAATGTTCACTATCGGTCACCGTAAGTGATGAGGCTGATATCATGTGACTTGCTTCACCGCCCTTTCGCGTTTCCGCTCCCCGGTGGTTGCTCTGCTGGATTCTCTATTCCAGCAACTGGGTCCCTTAGAGAAGCTCTGGGATTATTTCATTGAACCTCCTGCCTTCCACACGATCCTGCTTAGACTGTGGAGTCCTCATGGGTGCAAAGCCAATTTCTACCTCATAATTGCTGATCCAAGCCCCACTGCTGCACCTCATCCCACCTTCCACTTCCACTCCCCTCCCATAACTCTGGATCTTCTCAATTCCTCTCATAGTTCGATGATGATTCTTGCTTCGTTGAATTAAGCTATGGGTTGATGCAGCCTAGATACCCTAGCTGCCTGATACCCACCGTTACACTACGTGAATTCGACCGGCCCGTTTTCTATCCCTACAACTAAGTACTTGTTCACTCTGCGGGTTTCCCCGTTCTCATTCATCATGATTGGCCGACTCTTGAGTAGCGCTGTGTCGACTCTGAACCCGGTGACATACTCTGGACGAAGCAATGGAACGCCTCTTGAGTCTGTGACCGAAGAGGAACATACCTCCGGTCTTCTTTTCCCCGACGCCAGCCTCCTTCGACGTTCTCATACCCATGCCTTCCCATTGCAGACGACTTTCAATTCTCCGAATGCCTCGACTGCTGGTGCATATGATGATCGTGGGGGAATGGAATTGGATGCAATCAAAGATTTCCGTGTGATTGTCGCACAAAATGCTTTGGGCGACCGAGATGCATGTGTCTTACTTGACACTCGTGCGTCCGATTCTTCTCCCGCCGGTCTTGGAATCGACCCACAAGGCAACGACCAGGCGGGTCTTAGACATACTCGAGCAGCCTCAAGTCTTTCTCGTGGAACTCGTCGCAATCCTCAATCCTCCCTCCTCGACTCGAGTCCCCTCTCCGCAGCTGCAGAGGCACGCCGGTCGTCACCGGGCGGTCCAGGTGCCTTTTCCCGTGCTCGAGGCCGTAGCTCTACATTGGCACCACCGGGGACATGGCATGATCCTGGCTCATCGCGACACTCCTCCGACTCTAATGATACCGGCCTTTTGAACTGCATCTTCGGCAGCAGCGCCTTCAGCTATCGGGGGTCGTCTACCAAAATGCACATAATTTCCGCTGATGAAAGCCCGGCAACCGGGGTGAGTGCAGCATCCGCCACCGGCAGTCCACTTTCCCGGGCCTATACCGCAGGGAATCCCTCGGCTCCGATAGGAGCCCGAGGAGTGGACGACAAGCCACCTTCCAAAGTCACGGTTCTCTTGACTCGCATGTTCAGTGTGAATCTTCCCGAAGGAGCGGAGGCGTCGGCCGAACGACATGACTACGCCAATGCTCTTTACCAAGAGTCATTGCCCGAGATGGAGTTCCCATTCCCGGATGTTTCTAAGCGCAAGAAGATCAAGGAGAAGAAAACACCAATGTACGCGGTTGCAATTACGATCCAGATCCCCTTGCTGCCACGCAACAATGGACGTCCTGTCTCAAGATTTAGTACTCCAGGCCCAGATTCTCCTCGGCCACGGTTTTCAAGCTCGCTGGACTCCGATCACCGCTGGCCTGGTGCATTCTTTGACGACAGTCTATCTTCTGCCTCTCCCCCAGCTAGTCTGGACGAGCGTCTGGACTTATTAGTTGATCATTGGGACGTCATCACTCGTACACTCTCCCATCTCGAAAGACTTGTTCGCAACGAAATTCTCTTTCTTTTGAAGAAGGTGGACTCTCTATCCGGGCCACACCCAAAGCCTGCGAAGCATCCCAATATGCAGCGGACCAACCAGACCATTGTGCATTTACCTGCTAACATTCTATCGGTCAATTCGAAGCTCAAAGAAGAAGCTATTCGCAGCTCTCGCCGGATCGCCCTCGCTCTTCAAACCCCATATGTGGTCACTGGACAAAGTCGCTGGGGCGTCTGGCGGGAGGAAGGCCGTTCAATTGTCCGTGGCCTGGGCGACAAAGAGCAGAACTTCTTCTTCTTAGTGGTTTTGACAGCATTTTTGGGCAATCACACCGAGTGGCTCAACAGCCTTGGCCCGGAGTGGTACCGTCGCCGCCACAACCAGCAGCACAAAGCTCAGCAGGATGGCGAACTCATTCTTGCAAACAGAACAGTCATTATATGCCCAGATAAGATGACTGCTCGTCGTCTCGTGTTCCTACTAGCCGCCTTCTTGCCCTCCAAACAACGGCTGGAGCCATTGCCTTCCCCTATCAGGCCTGGCACATCGCCCTCCCTGCGTGCTATCTCTCAAAGCCCGCCGACTGTACCTATCCTCCGCCAGGAGTCTCTCCGGAGAGCGATCGATAGACGAGCTCGTGCTCAGCGAATGATCATGGGCGATAATGATTACCACCAGCGGTCAGTGAGCGTTTCGTCTCAGGAGACAGCTCAGCGGTCGTTAGATGGATCTGAAATAACTCCAACGGCGGAAAACTCAGCCTCGGCCCGCAGAGGGTCTGATGCTCGCTCTATCAAACCCCCGGGTGCAAATATGCACCGGAAGGATGCTCGGGCCATGAATACGAGCGAAGCAACTACTTCTATGATCACCCAGAGCAGTACTGTTCCTGTTCCCCATTTTACTTCTCAGCCAAGCCATTCAAGTCAGGCTAGAGCGGACCGCAGTGCAGCCGAAGGCAACGAGAGCCTAGCATCAGAGACCCTGCTAAAGAGCCTCCAACGGTGTGACAGCTCTACAGCGAGCACAAACGGCAGTATTTCCTCGGCTGGAGGCCGCTGGGGTGGTATTTTCTCCGGTCTTTGGAGCTCCCGTCAAGGCTCATCTACCGGAAGTAGCGAGCCATATTCCCCATCCCCATCCGAAGCTCGAAAAGGGTCTGTCTCTACAATATCTGGTCCTGCTAGACGCGGATCAACCACTTTGACTCAAATGGTCAAGGAAGTCACAGAAAATGAGGATGGGCACCGGCCCGAAACAGCGCCTAGTGGAAACATCTCAATTCCAACTGCATCTGTCGCTGCTCCCCACAAAACCGAGACTGCCTCGCCAGAGCCATCATCACTCACCAGCCAAGTTCGGGAGTCGCCTTTGAAGTTGTCAGTCCGAGCAGAGGAAGGCGTGGTGGATGTTGACCTTCCACTTCCTGGTTTCATGTCACTTTCTTCGTCCGGTGATTCAACGATTGCCTCGCCAAAGAAGACTCGAACCTCCGTCACCAGCATGGATGCAGTTGCTTCTACGCACAGCAGTGGCTCCGGGTTCCCCGGTACTATGAAGGACAGCGATGGACCGACTGCCCATGTGGCTGGTTGGTTGAAGAATTTCCATGAGGATTTCTCGCTCCAGGCGGTCCGGCCTTACGCTACTCTTGAAGCAGAAATCAAACAGGCAATGCGGGCTGAACCATCCCCATACATCCCATTCACATCCGATGCGGATATGAATGGGAGATGGGTAGATGTTGCGACGACTTTGATTGCAGACACTAAGGCTTCTACGGTGAAACGACTCCGCTTGCGACGTAAGATAATAGTGGGTCACAGCTCTGGGACTCCTCATACTCCTTCTTCGCCTGCCAGCGCTGCCCCCCGTGGGGGTACATCAGCCTCACAATTCACCAGCTTCTTTTCTGGACATGATAAACCTAACCACGGCCCCGTCACTGATGAGCGGGACCAGACCTTTGTGGAAGAGCGGTTCATCGAGGAGCCTGTGATGGATCTCGACGGAGTTCTAGTTGATGCTGTCGAGCGTGTCTTGGGGCAGAGCGGTTATTCGTCAATGGAACAGTCGCGTGCCCCTTCCCCTAACCGCGCTCGTAAAGCTGAAGATAAGGGTCCGTCTCCCAGAGGCGATGAAGCCCCTCCCCTTGAAGTGCCCCGTGGTGAATGCCGCAAGATGGTGCTCGGGGCCCTCGAAGAAGTCGTCCGCCTTGTCACCGCCGAACACTGCCGTGAAGATGTGGACAGCACGCACGGGCTGGCCGACCGCGAGCGGAGAAGAGCACTATCAGGTGCTGATAATACGTTGCGTGAAGGAATCCGAAAGTGGCTCCTTGACGTTGAAGAAGTTTGGTGATTCTGCTTTACCAAGCTTTTTACGTTTACTAATTGCATATCCATGCCTATTGCACTTATGCATTGTTCTTTTTCTTTCGCCTGCCAGCATTTAGTGATTTGGTCTTGCCCGATATGGTACCAGACCTAGGCTTCGAGCTTTTGAATACGTTTCTCTTCTTTGCTTTTTCTTTTGTTTTTCGACTTTGCATCTTGCATTGCGACTTGTTTGAATATGATACCCACACACTTCATACTGAGGTTTAGTTCCGCTTGTGGGAGCTATTCCCCTACCTTTCTAATATGACTCTTGACCAATTTGATGCAAATGACATACGTTCCATGATTTTCATTCTCTATTTGATACGTATCTACGCGACATAAACCAATTTCACACTGTGACCACTTGCTTCAGCCTTTCCATCCGCAGTAGGAGAGACCCGGACAGTCTTCAAGATCTCGCCTGACTGGGCTGAGTTGATAATTTCGACTGTAGTCTCAACACGCAGGTGCCCATTGACCAGCAACTCAATTCCCTCTAAGGCATCATCCTCAGGGGCCTTGATCGTTGGATTGGTAACCGTAACAGACCCGGGGCGGATTAAAATGGGCATGGTATCAAAGTCATGAGTCTCCGTATACCAACGACCAGACTCATAAGACTTGGAATGATCAAACCACGAGATCCATTTCCCAGCCTCATCATCAGGAGACAGAGGCACATAGAAAGTTACCTCTCCCTCCTCTGTAAACACGGGTGCAACCAGCAAATTCGGCCCGAACATATACTGCGTATCAACAGCATACGTGTTAAGGTCCTCTGGGAACTCCAAGAAAAGCGGCCTCATAAGCGGCGTGCCGTTTCCATGGCCCTTCAGTGCCTCCTGCAGAATATACGGAGTAAGCAAGATCTTGCGCTTAACGCAATCCCGCAGCACATCCGAGCAATCCTCTCCATATATCCACGGCACACGGAACGAAGACGACCCATGCAAACGCGAGTGCGTCGACAGTAGACCAAACTGCACCCACCGTTTGTACAGTGCCGGTGGCGGCGTACCCTCAAATCCACCGATATCAGACGCCCAGAAGATATAGCCAGACAGCATCAGGCTCAGTCCACCGCGCAGTGACTCAGCCATAGCCTCGAATGTGCTCTCGCAGTCGCCGCCCCAGTGAACCGGGTACGCCTGTCCGCCTGGTGCGGTACTGCGCGCGAATAGGAGACCCTGGTTGTGGCCCACCCGCTCGCTGAGTGTCTCGTACACGGTCTTGTTGTAGAGTAGAGCGTAGTAGTTGTGCATGCGGTCGGGATCAGCGCCGTTGTGGTATTGGACGCCCTTGACTGGGATGCGCTCGGCAAAGTCGGTCTTGAAGCTGTCGACGCCCATCTCCACTAGTCGCTCCAGGTGCGAGTTGTACCACTTGCTGGCGGCGGGATTCGTGAAGTCCACGACGGCCATGCCGGCTTGCCACATGTCCCATTGCCATACTGAGCCATCGATGCGCTGTGAGTTGTTAGTGGTTGTTTCTTCGATATCATTTTTCTTGTGTGCTAGTGTCTTGGAACATACCTTGATGAAGTATCCGTTTTTCTTGCCTACTTCAAATAGTGGCGATGCCTGGGCGATGTACGGGTTGATCCAGACACTGATGCGGAGACCGCGCTCCTTGAGGCGCTTGAGATACCCCAACGCATCCGGGAACATCTCCGAGTCAAAGTCGAAGTCGCACCACTGATAGGATTTCATCCAGAAGCAATCGAAATGGAAGACGCCTAGTGGGATGTCGCGGTCACGGAACCCATCAAGGAATCTAGTGACGGTCTCTTCGTCATAGTTGGTCGTGAAGCCTGTATAACAATGTCAGCTTATTTCTCCAGATTTCCAGAACAAATGAATATCCCGAACTCACTCGTAGTAAGCCAGAGGTTGTAGCTCCACGACGGAACCAAAGCCGGCCTGCCAGTCAAAGCAGTATACCGATTCAGAATGTCCTTTGGTGTAGCGCCATACACCACAAAGTACTCAATCTCCTCGCCAGGGACAGAGATATTGACCCGAGTAGTGCGCTCAGACTGCACCTCCAGACTAACCTTGCCTGGATGATTGATGAAAACACCATATCCTTTAGAGCTGATATAGAGGGGGATATTCTTGTAGGCCAACTCGGACGAGGTACCGCCATCCTCATTCCAGATATCGACCGTCTGTCCGTTCTTAGCCAGAGGGCCGAACCGTTCTCCAAGACCGTAGATTTTCTCGCCAACGCCGAGGTCAAGCCCTGCGAGCATATATCCCTGGCGCTCGGCGTATATGCCGTCATCATAGCGATGCTTCTCAGTGCGCTGGTCGCGAACGTATCCGATAGAGCGGGGTGATTGGCCTGTCAGTTTCTTACTGGCTGGAGATTGGAATTCCAAGGCTAGATCATTGGCGGAGGTGCTCACAGCCAAATTGAGTGACCCGCTTGTGTAGTTGAGTTTCTTTTTAGCATCGTCGTGCTGGATCTTGGTGTGTCCGGTGGTTTTGTTTAGGTGGTAGTGAGGATTGTTGTCGTTTTGGCCAGCCCTGTATGCTGTTAGTCGTTGCCAAAACAAGCACCGAGACCGAGAGCTCTGGTTTGAGCCCTTGAGGTACTTACCAATGGACAAGCTTCACGCCGATGACACCCTCCAGTGGTGAGGTAACCCGTGCGGAGATGGTGGCTATAGATTTTCGTTTAGCTTCTGGAGTCCTATACCAAGGGAAGATTGAAAACGCACGCGAATTGAGGGTATTTCCTCGGTGTGCCTGGAACTTGTTCAACAGCAGGTTGACCGAGTCGTGTTCAACTGAAAATCTTTCCACGTTGCTCATCCACTCAATATTCACGCCATCCTATGCCAGCCGATTGCGTGTCAGTGTTCATTCCATGCCAAATTCAGTAACCAGAAGCGAGGAAAATTACCTGCAGACACCACATCCCCGAGGTGAACTTCATCTTGAGAGAAAAGGCCAATTGATATCCTTCTTCCTGAAATTCGTGCACAAGCTACCCCAGATACTGATGGCTACGTTTCAGCTTTGGATGCTTATAAAGACAAAAGAAGAAAGTGAACGACAGGAAGGGCAGCCAAGCTCTTTTTGTTTTACGCCGGTACGCCATGAGGAAGGTAGACCTGCTCCATTTGACACGGCGTATCGTCCGCGATGGCCTGATTCTGAATAACGCATTTGCCAGAGAGCTCCGCTATTCTCTGGAGCTCGGGGTAGCACATAAGGCGGGGGCAAATCCTCGGGGTGGGAGACACCGTTGGATTGGTGCGGTTTGAACATCGGCTGAATGGCTGATATCAGGCTAAAATGCATGGTGGCTTGGCCTAGCGTTGATGAGGAATTTTATCGAGAGGCTGGATATTTTTGGATTCGCCTCTTAAATCGAGATCAGAATATGTAAAATCTGTACGGGATACGTGGAGAGTCGAATAAAATCAAATTCTTTTCACGGTAACTTTTGTTACTAATATCGCATTTCATTTGGGTACAAAATCATCAGAGCATCAAATGGGTATCGTCGAATGGTCAGATCAAGGGTCGTAAGCTGCCACTCCTAGGGCTGGGATTGTAGCTGATGCTTTCTGCCCGAGCCCTGGCAAGTGTAATTTCCGGTGATATCAGTCCGTCGCGCGAATCACGGGTGATCCGAGATGGTAATCCTGGCGGCAGTGGGATATGATGACTGACTACGCTGGCAGGAAGCTCGAGGGACGGGATCGATGCATCCATTAGGTTTGCGGTAGTCGATTCCACCTTCGTGGATAACGGACGAGCATGCGACTCCGAGTAGAACTGCTCTAGTTGGGCTGCATCGTTGCAGAACTCAGATAGGCCATTAAGAATGTGTTCCGGAGCGCGGTACAAGTTTCCCGCGTCGAGGCTTGCTGATCCAGCTGGGGTAAGTGGGCTGCCGATGCTTCCAATGTCATGAACGGGCCGGGTTATTGGAGAAAGTCGGGGCGAGATGCGGTCAAGTCCATCACGGCCTCGGAAGTCGGACCGATTGTGGTTTTCAAAGCGGGCTGCGTCTCGACTCGCGGTGCTGCGGGTGCTCACCAGCCGATTCGCAAGGACAAGGAACTCACCTTCGTCGGTGATCTGCGCGAGGATGCTTCCGGTTCGGTGGATGAACTGCGGGTACTTGTAGTCGGGCTTTCCCCAGGAGTAAGAGACTTCAACGTCTGCTGGGAATGCAGAGGAGGCTTCGAAGTCAAGTACGAAATCAAACTTTCGCAATATGGCCTTCTGATAGTAGAGGCGATCCGGTGGACCCGGCTGCGCAAATGACGCATTGTTGAACACAGTGTGCAATGGCCCTTTGGGTGGTGGGATCTTGAGTGTGACCTTGTAGGGTTTCCGGAATGGCTGCGTCTTGTCGATAGCACAGGCTTCGGCGATCGGCACCTGTACCAATTTCAGCCCGAATTTGTCTGCGGTCGAAGCCCAAGAAAGCACGGTATCTTCAATCAACTTGGGGGTCGTGCTCATCCAGCTGAGTTCGATATGGAAGCAATTCTCGGGGTTATGTAGTCGGTCCCAATGAAGATCAATCACTTCCGGCCGATTCGACCGCTTGCGCGGATCAACATCGAATTTCATGGACTTGGACAACATGATGGCGACCTTATTCTTCGCCTTGGTGGGAGTGCTAGGAGTCTGTGGTATGCGCTCGTCGATGCTGTCTGATCGAGCTTTGAGGCTGGCAGGAGAGTCCTTGACAGTCCCGATAGCGGGTGTCGACGGCATCGATTTGTCTGTCCTAAGTTGAGGGAACCAGCTTCCTCGAGACTCTGGACGAGTGACACGATAATCAGCACAGACTTGGTAGAAATAGTTGCCATCTCGGAAATTGTGTCTCTTCTCCACATGTTGGAACAAGCCATGATCGATCAACTCGTTGCCGAATTTAACTGCCTGTTCACGAGTATCGATATCACGTATGTTTTGCAACAGCCAGGTTGTGAATTCAAATCCAATGAAACAATTATAATGTAACCTCCAATGCCACCGTCGGTCCATCATCCGGACGCCCTTTTCGCCTTGGATAATTTGCGCCAATGACATAAGATTAATGCTAGATCTGTCCAACAGTTCCGACTCCGGCAAGAGCTGAGCCGGGGCATTGTCGAGCCCTGGATCAGTGAGTAGCAAACGATCCAGCTCTGCCGTAACGATTTCCGATGGATTGCGTGTTTGGTACATGATATTCAAGGGATTCTGGTCTCGCTTGGGATTTGACGTCTCGAAAAGCTTTTCCTCCGGCGACACGTATTTGAATCGTTGCCAAATATGGGTCAGTTGGCTGATACCCAGCAAATGAATTTCTTCTTCGTTATCCTCATGAGAAGTTTGCAAATTCCGCCGAGAATTGGCATGGAGTTGAAGCGGAATCAAGACGTAACGGACTCGCCAGAATTGCAGCTGCTGCGCTGGATTTTGGAGATAATCTCGATGACCAGCCACATAATTATCGGCATAGTTCCAGTTGTACTCTTCGGAGGTTGGATCCAGCTTGATGTCCTTCACTTCGTATTCCGCGCTTAATATTGTTTTCATCGCCGGTTGATAAAGAGTAAAGGTAGGCTTTTTGGGAGAAATGATCACCGCAGAGTTTTGATGCGTAAAGCGGGTCACTTCAACTTCTCCCCCTTGGAGGCAGACAAGTCGGTGAATCGCGTTGCCTTTGGAGAGAAACACTGTGAGCCCATCGCGCTCTAGACCTCGGAAATCGAAGACGTTTAATGATTCAAGGGTGGGCTGCGCAGAAACTTCAGCCACATGTTTTCCAACAATGAGTTGGAAGCCATGAGAAAGCCGCAGCGAGATCATTTCTCGTAAAAGTACCCCGCGTGTCTTTGGTGCTTCAATGCCTTCGGAATCTTCATTTGGGAAGACACGATATGGTGTCTGTAGATAGTCTGAAGCAAGCACGCTAGCTGTCGGAAATTCTTCAGTTGTCAATGGAAGCACCGCAGGAGACTTCAAACTCTTCCACTTCACCACAGCCACATGTGGGGGCCGAGGATACGCATGTTGCCAACGACCAAACCAACTAATATCTCGCAGCACATCTTTAGGGGTATTGCATGGGTTGACCGATCGGACCCACGGGGCTAAAGCTTTGCTCGGGGAGCTCCGCGCATGTAGCTCGCGCGGACTATGGCTGAGAGTGATCTCGATATTGTGATCGTTCGGAGGATCGCCATGGCCCCGACCGACTTCATTCGCTGGCGTGTCCATCGACAGCGATCCATGGGGGCCCGCATCCTCTGGCCGTTCGGATTCCTTTGGTGGATTTTTGGGAGGCATTTTGATGGAAATCGGCTTAGCGGGAGTTTGGGACGACTTGGCGGGTGTTGAAGGCGTCGGAAATACCTCAAAGACCGATGTAGTCGATGCAGTTTCTGACGGACTCAAAGAAGTGATGCTCCTGGTATCGGAAATTGATCCGGCAGGAGTTCTTTGGTTTGTCATCGGCATAGCACTGGCATGTTCTACATTTACCACTGTGCTTGCCAAGGCCCTCGGAGGAGTAGCGCTCAAGCCTCGAAGTGCGAAGCTAATTGTCCGAGAAATACGTGATGCCATTGGCACCGGCGTCTTTTTCAACACTGGTTTTATGGGAGACATACTCTTGACCGATCCTGGGCTTTTTGGTGTAGTCATATTCGACTCAATTCTTCGAGGACCAGAGTGCAAAGAATCATTCTCGTCTGCTGGATTCGTTTCATGATGGCGAAGGCGGGTGATAGAACGGGCAGATAACCGTTCATGCACTCCACCCCCAGCAGCCTGGACTTCCGCTTCACTGGGTCGCTTTGCCTTGGGCGCTTTAGTACCCTGGTGCGGATTTGGAGAGACAGAGAAAAGGGTTTCATCGTATTGATCCATCCAAGACATCACTGCCTTTCGTGAACTCCGCGTATCTCGAGTCTGCGATTCATTTTGGTCTGCCACGTTTTGAACAAAGGACCCCCGGCGAAGGCTATCACTAAGTTGTCCTTGTCCCTTGAAAGATGAAGGGTTCGTGAAACGTGTTTTAGGGGGAGCGCGACTACCTGAATTGTAGCCGGGCCAAGATCCACGAGGTCTTGTTCCACCGCGCCCTTCAGTAAGGTAGGGGATTGTGATGTTTGCTTGTTCGCTTTCCATAACTCCCATCATTTGGATCTCATACATACGCACTCGTGGCGTGAATGCCTTTGATGGACGAGTGACGGTAAGAGAGATTGGCGCATTTGGGTCTTTTTTCAAGATTCGCCGGGACTCTCGGTACGTTTCAGGGTTCCAATAGGAGATATCAAGCCAATGAGGGATGCCAAAGCTCCATTCCTTGGCTTGAGGTGTTGCCCGCTCCCTCATTCTAGTTGCAGACAGGTATGAACTTGGAGAAAGATATGACGTTCTGCTGACAACGCTTGAAAGGGAATGGTGTATCTCAGAAGACATCCTATCCCTGTTCACTTCACTGGATCTAGCTCCCCCTGAATCCCCAGAAGGTTGCTCCACTGGCTCCCGGTATTTGAAAAGTGGCACAGAATGGAGAGGCATCGGACTCAAACAGACTAAGTCAATTGCTATGCCTCGGTTCGCAAGGGCTTCTGTTGTAGAAGCCAAGGACTCGTAGGAGACCTCAAAAACGCCACTACCGGGTGTGATAACAATGATCGAGGTGCCAGTATGGACCATGTCGCGATCGATATGATCAAAAGCCAGATGAGCAGAAGCGAGATGAATGGCCTCTAAAATATTTCCTCGTAGAGCTGAACTTGGGTGTCCGGCAATGGTCGCCATGTTTGGCTTGGAGTTCTTGATACCAGATACAGGATCAACGTCGTCCGGTTTTAGAATTGACACATCTCGTAAGAAGGTCCTGAATTCCCTTTTCAGCTCGTCTAGGATGGTCGTCCAATGGCCGCTTGCCATATCATTTACTACCACACGGTAGAAATCTCGAGTTGGAACTTTGTTTGGTCCAAATTTGCTGTTCAAGTTTCCAGCGCTGAGTTTAGGCTGACCTGGAGTGTTGGGTTTATCATATTCGACTCGAGTGAATAGCACAATAGTTACCAAATGTTTGGCGTCCGAATTAGCCCATCGCTTGAAGAGCTCCGGTAGGAAACCATTGATAACCCGACTGAAGAGGATGTCCCCAGTGCCCTCCGAGTCAAAGTCCCACATTTCTTTCGACATTTGGATGAATAGGACATATTTGGCGGACTCGCTTCGGAAAATAGGGATTGTATGTGGCGAAAAATATCCCGAAAGGCATTTCTTCTCTCGGATAAAGATGTTCTTGACAGTGGCTTTGATGCTTCCCATAAACATGATCTTTTGTCCTTTATACATGATTTTATCTGATAACTCCGACATGACTAGTCTCCACATGTCCGATCGGACCATGTATTGATCGCGAAAGGCAATATCGACATGAGACGCTGCACATTGGTCTCGATCCACAATCGCCAATGTAACTTGAGTTCTATTCTTGAAACCAAAGATGTTGGCAATATTGTTGGTCACTGAGATCTCCAATTGAGGATTCCGAGCCTTGGTTTCTGGCGGTAAGGCCTTCACGACGAATAAACAACGGCTCTGCAGTGGAGTCTTGAACTTCGAGGTGCTGTCCGTTTGAGCCGCCGAGTTGAGTTCGGCATGACCCTCACGAGCAGCTTTCGAAGCTGCCTCTGGCTTAAGTGTAGAATAACCATTATCGCCAGAGCCCCGTATGGGTAGGATCTCGACGAGATCGCCAACTTGCACTTCAGTTTCGCCGAAAGCCGATGGATTCAACAAAATCTCTTCACGCGAAAACGTCTCATCGTGCACCCAAAGCGCACATTGGTGTCGCGTCCAGCTTGCCGATGAAAGCCTGACAGTCCGATCATCTATGGCTTGGTCGTGGTCATGGTCACGGTTCGAAGCCTCCAGTGAGTGGGTGGAGCTGCTTTCCAAGCTCGCCGCGCTCACTTGCCTCAGGTGCGACCGCCGCATGGGCCCGCGCAAAGACATTTCTGTATTATGTTATGCTTGCATTTCGCTGTAATTAGTTAATTTAGCTTCCAGAATGCGTCCATGAGTTCTTGCAAGAGATAGCCTTTTGCAGAGGGGAGATACCACGGTCACGTGAATTATTCTGGTCACATGATAATTTCGCCTGAGGCAAACTATAAACATCGATCTATGGCGTAATCATACAATAGCAGTCGCTGATTTCCGGTCATCATACGGATTGAATCAATTGACTTGATAGATAATGAATTATTTGCTACCCGAAAGCCAACGAAAAGAAAAACAACGAAAATAATTGAATTCTGGTGAGAAACTAGTTCCGAACCCTAAACGGCAGATTTATAGAGTCAGCCTGCAAGAAAAGAAAACATGTATGCACGACCTGTGCCAGCCGATAGGCTGGCGCATGTTCTCCGGACACAACAGGCAGGCATCATTGAAACACTTTTTTGTCGTCCGTAGCTCGCGCCGAGACGGCTTGATTATCTCTCGGTGGACTAGATTCACAACAATCACAACAATGGTCACATGAACCCGTAGCGGCGGAACGCCCGACTTGACGCTTGACCCAAGAGCCCAAAATTAAGCCACCCAATCTCATTTTTTTTCTTTGACATGACTCTTCATTGACGTCAAAGAGGAATAGAAAGCGATTGTCTTGTGATTTGGGGTGCGCTTGGGTCGTGGTCCCCTTGAACGGTTCCAACACGTGGCTCGATTTCCCGCTGCATTGTGCGTTGCGCTATTGATAGGCTTGAGTCGGAGATGGATTTTGCCTGAGCTCATAGGGGCGGAGAAGCTTTACAATGTCGATCTCTTTGGCCATAATTGGTTCGACGTTATTCGGAGTTGGTTTCCGGATTGTCCCCGAGTCTTGTCCGGCACCTCCAACACACGAACAACATATCTTCGCTACCTCTAACACAGAGCGGAGCTTGAAGGGAGCTTTGTCGCTTAATCTTTGATGTTTTCCTGGGAAAATGACACTGAATGGTGGCTCAATGGATTTGCGCGTGCACTAACAGAAAAACCAAGAGCAACGGGCGCGTTGCTCCGAAGTCCATCCCTATCCTCGCATCAACCAGCTTTTAGCTCAGCTTCCAGTGAAGTATGAGCATCTTCATATCACAGCTCATATCACCGGTCATATCACTATCGTGGCGCTTCTTCTCGGACTTACATTATGAGATAAAGCAAAGACCGAGGCTTTCGTTCACATTTTGTCCTCTGTCTTGCCTTTAAGTGCTCATTGCAGACTTCTGGTTCTCACGCCTTGCAGATCACAGGCTGTGCTTAAAATGCTGCCTATAGCGCATTATTAGAAATTCGAGCAGTGGAGCCAGCAAAAGACTAGGGTTGAGCGAAGACTCTGGTGCGCGTTGCCCAGCTGTACAGAGGTCCGGTCCCTTTGGGTCCGCGTCAAAATTTTGCCGCTAAATTTTTCATAGTTGATGATGAAAATGATCAGTTTCATCTGTGATCTTCCTTCGAAGGTCTATTAGGCGTTTGGATTGCTCTATTTGCTGCGGTGCTGCCGACTGCCGGACTGCCGACTGCCGGACTGCCGGACCATCTAGCTGGCGGACTATTCATCGCAGCTGATCGTGCAATCAACCACGCTTCGGCGAGTCATTACAAGACCAGGAAATCAAATGATAGTCACTTCTATCAACGGGATCGTGATGGTTTGTTGTCTGCTTGCCTTTCGGTAAGCATGAGCATGCGAACGTCAGTGGGTCTTCGATTTGATGACGAACGAATATCGACCCACCCAAACTGAGGCAAGTCCGAAGAGAAACAAGACGATGTGGTTGAAAGAAACGCATTGGATGTTGACCTAGAAAGGACTCTGTCATACGATTCCGTATTTCCGGGTCTGAAAGCACAACAAAGATCCCCGTGCAAATTTTGCCAAGACCCTTGAAGGGAGAGGAAACTGAAGCAGCAATCTTACCGTGCAGTATCTGATTCTGATAAGCAAACCAAATGAAATGTATTCATGATGCTGGGTCCTGACACAATGATGGTTTGCCAAACTATCATCGGAATTTGGGATACCGGTGATTCTCGGACCGAAAGAGGGCGATAAGATTTGGGTCTGAACCCTAGTACAGAGAGAACATCACTTCTCAGCCTGTCAGAGAGCGGGTTCCATATAACTTTATGTTATATGTATGGGAATCATGGATGCTACAAACCGAAGGAAAACCTCGAGCAAGGCTCGTACAGACCACCCGCGCCATTGTCTATGCGATACAACACATCTATATTCACAGTCTGGAAGCTTCTATGATGTTCATTCTCGTCTATTCAAAAAAATACCATCCAAAGTGCAATGCAAAGCACTTATTGGCCTTAGCGCTGCTCTTAGTGGCGGCAAAGACCTCCAGCATACCAGAGGACCCGATCTCGGTTGAAACCCACTTGTGACTAGTCCACAGTAGGGGACTCGTCGACTTTGCTTTTGTGTGTTTCTATTTTTAATTTTTTCCTTCGTGTGCAAGGGGGATGATTCTTCTTCCCCGGCGGTTCGTCCAGTGTGGCTTATGAGTCGATGTCCCGCTAGCGTCTTGCGTCTCGTGCGAAAACCCTTTCCTATGATCAAATCCTTTCGAAAACTATATCTAGTAACGATATGGGTGAGAACTTTGGTGCTCCGTTTTCTGAATATCCGAACCTGGGAAATGGATTCAATTTTGACTGGGCGCCTGAATGCCCGCAACCTTCCCCCCTGGAGCTCAATACCGAAACTATCCGTGATGCCCGCGATTATCCTTCATTCAACACAAGCGACCGCGTGAATGCTAAGGTGGCTATCCCCCGGAACGCACAATCCAGTAGTTGGACTAGCAGTGGTCGAGTCAGCCGGGCTTGTGAAAATTGCCGCGAGCAAAAGGCCAAATGTAGTGGTCATCGCCCAGCCTGTCATCGTTGCCTGGATGCCGGTGTCCCGTGTTCGTATGGCGACCGGAAAAGAGAGAAGATGGTGAAGTCGTTAACCTTTTTCGTCTGTTCTAATACTTTCATCTGACATGTGATAGGCAGCTGAACGATCTAACTACACGGGTTCAAACCTTCGATGCTTTGCTCCGCGAACTTTATCCCAAGCTCGATGTCTTGTCGGCCCAGCGGGTCGAGAAAACACTGAGGGAGCTAAATTCACGGACCACGCTCACTACCCCTATCCCTACCTTATTCACCAACCCAACAAGGCCCATCAATCAATCAGGGCTTCACTCCCGTGCTGATGCTAGTCATGTGTCTATTTCCTCGGGGGCTGTAGACTACACCGAAGAGGACTTCGATCGGGATGAGAAAGTACAACCGACGGGATTTGTGGGTGAACATTCAGAGATGGCATGGTTGTATAGACTCAAGCGCTTTCTTGATCATGGCAGCTTGATTGCAGTCAAAGATACCCCCGCACGCCCTTCGTTATCTTCCGTGAACTACTTCCAAGATGACTCGGAAATTCTAGTTCCTGACGATATCGACCTCGCACACCGGCCTCCGCAACCAATCGCTAACAGGCTCATTGACACCTACTTTCACGCCGTACATCCTACCTTCCCCATCATTGGAAAGGCCGTCTTTCTGAATCAATATCGATCCTTCTATGCGAATCCGAACGTGCGACCTGGGAGACGATGGATTATAGTGCTAAACTTGGTGTTTGCCATTGCGGCCAGACATTGCTTCTTCGTCGATCAAATCCAACCAACTTGCGACGGCCATCAGACTTATTTTGCACGGGCTTGGAGGTTGAATGTAGGTAAAGTATTGCTAGATCATCCGGACTTGCAACAGGCACAGGTGGATGGCTTGGCTGCTTTCTACCTCCTATCGGTTGGTCAAATTAATAGGTCGGTCTTGCCCCTTTTCCTTCTTGATTTATTGCATGATTTATATCTGATTGGTCTTGCTCATCTAGGTCATGGAAACTCATCGGAATGGCGAGTCGATCGGCGGTGACTATGGGTCTAAACATTCGAAGCGAGAGCGATAGCATCACCCAGTTTTCGAAGGAACTTCGATATCGAGTTTGGTGGGCACTGTTTATGTTGGACATGGTGCTATGTGAGATGACAGGCCGTCCACCTGGTACGGGAGAAATCTTTTGCTCCACACCCCTCCCTGTCCCCTTCGCAGAGGAGAATTTTTGGGACAGGCGTGTCGCGCAACTTAATACCGACCAAAGGACTCGAAGTACATTTCCCCCCTCTTTAATTTCCGATACCACGGCAACTTCGCCAAAAGAGTATATGGCTCCAAGAACCCCGGAACGGCGAGAGTCGGGCAAGGGAAAACAAGAAGAAAGGGCCAGACAGACGGGGGTAGAGAATCTAACACCAAATTCCTCTCTGTACCTTTTGTACACAGTGGACTTGGCTCATCTCTTACGAGAAGCTATTGATATGCTCTATGCTCCCAGAGCAGTTCGACAGTCATGGCACGAGATCGAAGCCGCCATCTCCACGCTAAACAATCATACTGACAACTGGTTGTCTCGTCTTCCGGTGGAGTTTGATTTCACAACGCTAGACCCAACCCCTCAATTTCTACAGCAGCGTGCTAGTCTTGCTTTCCAATTCTACTCGACCAAGCTGATAATCTTGCAGCCCTGTATCCGCCGTCTATCCCGACAGTCATCTGAAGCGGGCCAGGGAACGGTGTGTGATCAGATGGCAGCCTTGTGCGTTCATATGGCAGGCCAAATGCTCGAACTGCTGCCTGAAAATCCGGACTTGATTTGGCTGTATGGCGTCGCTCCGTGGTGGTGCATCCTGCACAACATCATGCAGTCGACTACCATCCTGCTCACCGAGCTGTTCACTCGCACTCATATAGGCACCGCCAAGGCTGTTGATATCACTAAAAAGATCAACAAAGCGACTCACTGGTTGAAAGCAATGTCGACCAAAGATCTTTCTTCCCGGAGAGCCTGGCTTGTCTGCATGGACCTTCTTTCACGACATGGCTCGAACTTTGGGCTTGCTGTTGATGCCGAAATCTAGACGCGCATATTCCTCTGTATCTCATGTATGTAGTTATGGGATTTTTGATTCATACACCGGCTTGATGGTGAGGGAAAGAGACCGTAACTGTTTTTGCCTGCAAGGATATCTCTCTGCGTACACACGATAGTATCTTGACCTGAATACCAGCTTCGACCATACAGTGTTGAGCCACTTGTCAAGTCAACACAGACCAGAACGACTAGGTCTAAAACGTGCATATTATTATCTCATATGCCCCAGATATACCCAATCAAAACTCGTGGCATGTATACAGATTCTCAGCCTCGTTAAAGAACGTATCAACAGGATGCAGCAGCCCAAGGTCAATATCTGACTGGGCCAGAAAATCTTGCATGGTCGGCTCTAGAAACGCCATTTCGGTCGTGTACCCACTGACGGCATCCCTCAAGGGATAGGAATATGCATCGAATCCATGGTTATGGACAGGTTGTGTGGTTGGGGCAGAAGCAAGGATACTGTGCGTTGTGGGCATCAAAGATGCCGGAGGTATAGTTGCCGATGTGGACGGGTTCAGTGGCAAGGCGTTCAAAAAAGGAGTAGTAGCTGTTGCTAAATCCGACGAAGGCCCAGACAAAGGTACTGCACCATTGCCAGAGGGAGCAGCATTACCACTAGCATTAGCGTTGGTATTAGGAGCGACACCTCCACCAGCAGCCATATCAGCATTCCCGTCATCTCGCCTTCCTCCCTGATACTCACCTAAACAAACCTTCACCTGCTCGAGATTCCGATAGAATTCTGCCGCCGCCAAATTCCCATTCTCGGCCATAGAGCGTAGCAGATCCAGCGCGGAGTCGAACGCGGTCATATCAGTCGGACTGCCGATTGGTACAAAGCTGGACATTGCCAAGATCAATGCCGAGGAGAAGAGGTAGTGCGCGTGGAAATAGCCGAAGGTTGGCATGGACCCGTTGATCCACCTTGTCAGGATCATGGAGTGGGAGTGTCGCGCTGCATGAATACATGCTTCGCTTAGGGTAAGGACTGGTTGGGAAACGGATACGTCTTCGCTATCGCTTTCGGTCTCGGCTCCACTGGTACGATTGCCGGTATTGGGGTGAGGTTTCCTCTTTTTGCTTAGTGTCATTAAGAGGTGAAGTAGCGTTGGGCGCGTCGTTAGGATCACGCATTGGTTGAAGGCCATGTGGAGTGAGACGATGGGTTTCTTGCTCGATTCTAGGTCTTCCATGTTGAGTCTGAGGGATTCGGGGAGTGTTTCTACCCAGTGTTTCAGGGCTTTGAGGAGTTTCTGAACGCGTTGGAGGAAGGTTTCTTGGTACTTTCGCCGGCTATATAGTCGGGTGATTGTCTCGCCCACTATGCGTGCCAGCTTGATGTTGGCGGTCATGTATTCTGAGTCGGAGAGTTCTTCCTCGTGGCGCCAGCGGGGAGAGATGGTTGACGGCATGTCGACGTGGATATCTTCATCGAGGATTTGCATTGGGAGACCCATTTTGGACCCCCACATCCGGTCGAAGATGTAGATCGTCCACCATATTTGGATGCGGTGTTGGCGCTCCACTGGGTCGATGAGCTGTGATTCCGGGATATTATGATTCAAGCCGATGGTCAAACCCATCCGCATGGCGTTTCCAATCAGGATGTATGCTGAATGACGCCGGTTGAGATAGTATGAGAAAAGAGACTTGGGATATGGTAAGTATTTTGATGCGAACAATAGCACATGCTGAGCCACATACCAACAGTAGCAGGGTTTCCAGGTGTGTAACACTGGTTCTCTCTGGCAGGATCTGGACCAATCCCATTGACCGAGCAAAATACGATGTGCCTGGTACCCTGGAGCCAGAATTGGGCTCAGATCTGATTGAATACGCCTGGCCAAAGGCGAACAAGGCGAAGAATTTACACTTGTTAGCCGCGCAGTCAAAGTCTTGTGTCTGGTAGATTTCTTCCAGTTTATCTAAAGTCGACTTGCGCATCATGAGGTGGTACAGATGTCCGATCTGGTGGATTGCTATCCGGACTAACAACCGGGCATGGTGAAGACTCGGCCACTGGATATCGGCTTCGTTCGCTGCGGCGATTGTCTCTTCGCGCTCATACTGTGTTCGCGGAATATGTGGCATTCCACTATTCCCCGACAAGAAACGCCGAAACCGTGTCGCGAATGCTGAACATGCTGCCTCGCCGATGTAGATGGGCGGCGAAGAGGGATCATACCGGTGAAACCAGGCTCGATCTCCAATCAATGGATTCTGAATGCCTGTTCCATCAGGGACATCTGCTGTCTTGGCAGGGCCTCTGTTGTAAACCTCAGTATTCTGTATATTGTGGGTTATCTTTTGGAAAGT
The DNA here is from genome assembly GCF_015533775.1 of Penicillium roqueforti. Classification (NCBI taxonomy): domain Eukaryota; kingdom Fungi; phylum Ascomycota; class Eurotiomycetes; order Eurotiales; family Aspergillaceae; genus Penicillium; species Penicillium roqueforti. The sequence continues at coordinate 97,220 of NW_024067610.1, forward strand.
CAAAGAGATGTCTACCTTTGCGAGGGGTCGTTGGTCTCGGCGACTTGAGCCGAGGTGATCGACCGTTCCTTAAGCCGCTGATTCTCTGCGAGGATCTGATCCAAATAGCTGATTGAAGAGGACAGTTTTAGCTTCTGGTCTGAGACTTGGAATAGACAAGCTTTTCAGGGCTTTGGCTAATAATAGTCGGTGGCTTGCTTGCATACTTTTCACTAACTTTCACCTGGCGATCCCGAGTAGCATAGGCACATTCATCAGCGACGCCTACCGTGCGGCATTTGCTACACGGCTGGTCTCCGGAACATTTGATTTTATGCGAGTGGCATCTTTGACAGCTGTGAATGCTGTGTGTTAGTGCTCGGTGCTCCGGTGTGAGCTATCTGGAAAACGCACGCAACAAATTTCCTTCTTTGGGACTCCCGACCTTGTTGCTCTTCCTCTTCCGTAAGAGCACGCCTTTTTCGTACCATCTGATAATTTCCCTTTTTTTCTAGGGCTGTTCAATTTGAGCAAAAAAGGAATTCGTCCGGATGCGGTCGGAGCATTGAAATTCTTTCCCGAGGGTTCGGCAATTTCAGGATTTGGCCGAGCTGATGCTGGGGCTGACTAATCTGCTTGCTGGCGGGCTCAATCTAGTTATACTCCGTAGGTCTTGCTCTGTCTGGTGAGGCAAAAGAAAGCGGATCAAGTATACACATGTTTCATTTCTATGTAGGTCTATACTATTGCTATACTGAGTAAACAAAAACAAAAACATACAACAGTGAGGATTCGCTGGTGGTCACCCACCCAACTACTAACTCACCGGCGTGTGGCTTATGTGCGGCAGATAGTCGGGTGGGTGTCGCCCGGGTGAGAAATGGGTGAGCGCCGCTTTACGGTCGCGCGACCGGGGGTGATAAGGGTGAGTGCACTATAAACGGGGTAAGAATCAGGGTGAGAATCACCCAGGTCGCGCGACCACCGCATTGACCCCTTCAGCTGAACTAACGGCAGAATATCATTGGATCGTGTTGTTTCCCTTGAAACACTCGATATCTTGGCATCTGCATATAACTAGAACTGGAAGTATCACACACCTAGGCAGTAGGCAAGTTGGCAATACCAATCGATTTGGTTAATCTGCTCAAAAAGCTATCTCGAAATCGAGCTAAACGCACTCGGCGGGACTTATATCACAGGCCAATCAGAGCTCAGTGTAATTTAGATATAACTAAGAAGAGAGGTTGGGAGGAAAGATCCACCACAGCGGCTGAGGGACTAGTGTTTATAAATATGAGAGAATCTTCCTAGCTAAACCTCTTTATGCAGACCTGTCATATCACAAGTTAGTGGCCAGCTATAAAAGAAACGCTAGGAAGGCTAACTTTGAAAGCGGAAGGCCAATCAATAACGTACAAGTTTGGACGCCACGTTTAGCTGTATCGGCATATATTTGACCCCTATACTGCTTAGCAGAATACTTGTAGGAGTGGTTCTCTTGGTTTTCTAATAGATATCGATACTAACCCTTATGTGGGCTATGAAAATTGCCTAATGGGGGTTGCGCATTTATACGCAACCCCACTAAATCCACTAAAGTGTGTTTATAATAGATTAGAACCACATTATTCTAACTTGAATGCACTTTTATCGCCTTTATCGTGGTTAACCTTTACCTGGATGGCATTAGGCTAGTGCCGCTACCCTGGCCTAAAAGCGATTGGCTGTGTGGTATATAGGCAGTGCTTACAGCCGTATTTGTAGATCGACTAATCCGCTCAAGAAATAAGGGTTAGACAGCATGTGACCTCTGGGAGGAAAGATTCGACGCAACTACCCCTGGTTTCTTCTAACCATAAACCAGCAAAACAGTTTTGTATAGTTCCCCAACTTGCTACTATAGGGTCTTTCACAGAGTAAGTATTTTAGCTAGAAACTCGAAAAGGCTTATTGGGATTGTGAGTCTAGTGGAAAGGATGACATCAGTGACATGCTCTTAGACCCTGAGGTATATCTTCTATAAGGATATAACGAGGTAACATAAATTAATATAAGACTAGGTTATGAACTTGGTTAGACAACTTTGGGCTTCTATTCTAAAAAAATCTAGAAGAAAAATCAGTCGTTATTCTCAGAAAAGCTTCAAGATCTCAAGAAAGCTTTAAGATCTCAAGAAAATCGAACGAATTTATCAATACTTTAAAAATAAATGCCCCTCCTGATTTTCTGGCTAGTGTAGATCGATGGTAGGATAACCCGTTATCATTCTTTACAGAAAGCAGTATTGACCTCGATTTAAGTAGATCACCTGTGGCCCAACTCTACATCTATGTTAAGAACCTGGAGCAGAGAACGGAGAAAGATATCGTATACTCTCGCTTGATCAAAGTGTTATACTACCGGCTTAAGGATAGGTTATGTCTTAACTACGTCCGTGCTAATGGGCTAGAAATATTAGCTGAAATAATTTCTAAAACTGGCATCGTTTACAGTGACCTAAAAGAGGTTAAGGAAAAATTCTCTAAATAGGTCACAGAAGGGAAGAGACTCGATACTTTATACAAAGATGTCGACGATACCGAATCCCTGGAAGATATATACCTCGGCGTTTTGTTTTACTTGCCTGAAGATACTGATGATGAATTGTGAGTTTCCTGCCTTGGTATACTTCAGGTGTAGGGGTCCGTGACGAAGCCTTAAGAATTTTAATCTTTTAAAACTTTTTTTAGAGTCATACCATTAGATAGAAACCCCAATCTGAGGCGATTAAGTACCTTTGGGATCGTGGTATATTACGCGTTAAAGGAAAGTAGAAGATCGATACTCTAGCTAGTAAGATATTTGACTATTTGTAGGAGAAAGTTAAAAATTCGATATAAAACCTTGCATCTAAATTAGACTTAAGTAAGTATACTGCCTTTTCTAGCTGCTAAATGCTGACAGAAGACTCCTCTGCAGATTAGGCGATGCAACGTACACAGGCTTTCTAAATACGGACAGCGAGAGAACCAGAGAACGATGAACCGAATACACTAAACTCTGCTTATTCGCCGACGCCAGGCCTGTGTTCTTCGGCTTCAGGATCTACAGCCGTCAACATTCAGGCAGATTCTCCACTAAGATCAACCCTTCTTGAAGAGAGAATTCAGCTAAGAGACTGGGATCCTGATATCCCCGGTCCATAAGCTGAGGTAGATCCAATACAGCCCTCAAAGAACTGTCCACATAGATATGGGCCGAAAATGCTTCATGCTACTCCAATAAAATGAGCACCTATCCTCACGTCACATAAAGACGTTTCGAGTCAATAATCTCTGGTTGAGGTAGTCGTCGTTTTGAGACTCGCGGCTGCTGTAAAGTCGGTTAACATTTTAATGTGGAGCGGTGAAAGTCAATGATTAACGCTCGCCTAAGTTCTTCATTCCATAAGACATTGTTATACCGAAGGTCTTCGTAGATGATTCCTAATGCTCTGATGTTCTTGTTCGATTGGTAGATCCCCTGCAGAAGCTGTGGCGTTAGCTCTATCGATGCCGTACTTTCCCCCCCCTAGGCTATCACGAGTATATGACGAATCTCTCTAGCCCTATAAAGGAAATAAATTTTCGCCAAGTCGATTATACCTAGGAAAATAGGTACAGCGGACCCTTACGCCTTCTATAGAATTCGGTATACCTCCGCTTCGTAAGAGACTTCTTTCTATAGCGCCGACGTGGTTCCTTTTCCGATAACGGTATACCTATATACGAGATAAGTAAGTTTAAACGGCGTACCGTATACCCCGTAACCTCTAAGGGGTATATATCGGTCAATGTTTTCGTCCAATTGTGCTTTTAGTAAATATACTAAATCCTTAGATGTAATTAGATGCTGTGGATTGTTATTACTTCGACGATAGAGTATCACATTTAGGTAATAGTTATCTAGAAGACCGCCAGACTGTAACCTGAGTAAGTATCGCTAGGTACAAAATTGCGTATCGCGGTAGTGGGACTAGCTGTCTAGTCCTTTATTATTATTTATATCTCTTTATTAAGCTATATATTAGGTAGATAGGGAAGATAGAACTTAGCTGAAGGTTCGTTTATAGTGTATTACTGGTTTTAAATCGGGGTCTGGCGATTGTAACGACTGTAAGCGATACCTTATATCGGATAGGGTATAGCTAACTCGAGATCTTGTAGACACTTGATAAGCTATTAATTTAGGGAAATCTAGCGGAGATAACGATGGTTCATAAGTTAAACTAGAATCTAGGCTTAGAAATTCTAGGGTAGTACTGTTAGAGTTAAGAGGAAGTTGCTAGAATTCGTCTTCGGGAATATAAGAGTGAGTGTGATCGAAACTAGTCTTCTATATTAGAATATCTAGTTGTACGGAATTCCTCTACTCCTGACCTCGTACTGGCGAGTGGAATGCCATTAGATATAAATATAGTATTCTTATAATAGAAGTATTTGTAAAGGTAGCTTCTATTTCTATATTTACTTCACTATTAGGATTATATAGAAAGTAGTATAGTATGCTAGGATTGTTTTATCGAATACAGAGGAGGATCTAGATAATCCTATTAGTTATATAGGAGTACTCGAGCCCTTCCTAGATTATTATATAATACTCCTAGATAAGAGCGGAGCAGATAAGTCGCTCTGTATTGTACCTTAGCTTCGCTTCCTAGTTAATCGGTATTTTGTTTAATCTAACTATATCCTTCTATAAGTCTATTAGTCGGAGCCCTATATAAAGGGTAGCGATAGAAAGCTTATAAGGCAGCTTATACTTAACTAATATAAGGAGAGTAGTAGTATTGCGGTCGATATAATAGATATAGAATTAGTTAGGTCTTAGGTGGTATATACTTGACAGTTAAGTTGTATCTACTTTAATAGTAACGTTATTATTCAAGGAATTCGTATGATTACTGAATTGGATGCTATCTCTGAGGCCGAGCTTATTGTAAATAGCGGGTATCTTGTATAACTCTGTTATTATATTATTAATATGCTCTTCTACGGCGAACCGCTTATAGGCCTTAAGTTCCTGCTTACTGCTTATAGGCTTACGACTAAGTTGTCGGCCTAATCCTTCTAGCTTATATAAGGATGAAAACAAATGTGGAGAGCCTCCTGGTATTAACTGGAGATAGCTGTAGATAGAATTGAAAAGCTCTGACTGTAGTGCTGAGCAGTCGGTCTAGTGTTCTAATTGTGTTGGGTAATATTTCCCAGTGGGAAGGGGTATTTTGCCGGTAGTCGAGTGAGATAGTATCTCGACTCTTAGTGGTTGGGAGAGTAGGTCATACGAATAGTGTAAGAATTCCGCGAAAGTGGTCGGTCGGCTGAGCTCTTGAAGTTGTTCTTGTCTCTCTTTCTCCTGTCTGCCTTTATCTTCGGCCTGCTTCTGTCGTTCTTTAGTCTGCTTCCTCCTCTCTTGTTCCTGTTTCTGTCGCTCTTTGGCCTGTTTTTGTTACTCTTCGGCCTCTTTGAGTCTCTTTTCTGCCTATAGAAAAAGAGCCTTATAATCTGGCGAGTTACTGTTAGCTATCGATGTTGGTCCCTTGAGACAATTGCGATAGGTATAGGTCTCGGTTGGCGGGCGCTTGATCTGGGAGGCTAATGTCAGCTGATCACGGTTTCTAGTAGAAGTATTCCCCGAGAAATAATAAGGTTTCCGCTGGCTAATTTTAGCATTTGGAAGTATGATAATATCCCCCACGTTAATAAGAGACCGTAGTACTTACTAAAATTAGATTTTCTTAGGTTTTAAATAGACTATATGCTATAGGCAAAATCGGTTCACTGGGTCGGTCGCCCTACACTAAGTCGTGAGGGTCGTATCTATCTTACGTCGGATTGCTTAAGTAGAGAGATGTAGTAGCGATCGAAAATCTAAACAGTGTATTAGGCTAGAGTCGCTATTCGTCTTTTCCCTAGCGGCACTCTGCCGCTTCTTGGAGCCTTTATTATTCTTTAGAAGATCCACTGGTATAATATGCTAAGGCCATTCTATTATGCGCCTAGGGCCACTCTACTAGAAAATAAATCAACCTATTGCCAATTAGGAATATTACGGATAAACTATTATCCTATATAATATATTACTCTGTCGCGCCGATCGCCCCCTTCCTTCCGTTAGTATAAAAGCCTTTGATGCTCCTAACTCCCCTAAAATTTGATATCCCTTTAGAAAAAATCGTTTCTTTACAAAATAGCCACCGAAAATACCTGTTTAGCGTATAGCTGGTCTCTAATATGTTAAGACGCATATTGTTACCAGAGTTATGTGAATCTCTTCTATGGTATTAGCAATCGAGGGGTATGGTTGTTAGGCTTAAACTTAATCCTAAAAGAACGGTCTTCCGACCTACCTAACTTTAAGGCCCCTAATATCAGGTTTTTAGCGTCAAGAACCTCAATTCCTATACCTTAAATCGTTAAGGAATAGCAAGAAGACGATGGGGCTAGTTTTCTCCTTACTAAACGGATTCGAGGTTAAATATTGAGTGAAATTTGGCTAAAGATAATATCGGCCGATAAAGAATGCGTTGTAAAACAGACTGCTGAGTACTTAATATAGCTTTATAAGCTTCGCTTGGACCGACTGGAAAGTATCGGCGGGCACCTAATCTACTTAGCCTTTCTTTTTCCGAATGGCTATAGGATTAGATATGGACCATTTTTATCTAATAATAAATTATAGGCTGAGATGTCGTTGGCCTTAACTTAAGTTCTGGAGTAAGTTCGTTCGAAATTACGTTAGCGGATGCCAGCTGCGACTCCCTATACCTTTACTTACGGCGACCTGACTAACGTCAATATCATTGTCGAGAATGGTAATCTAGCAGGGATTCTAGACTGGGAATCTTCGGCCTTTTTCCCTGTTTAGTGGGAATTTACTTATATAGGAATTAGTCTGGGGTAAGATAATAAAGAATAGAAAGACTTGCTTTATATATATCTACTGGATCATACTGAGGCCCACAATTTTTAGTTGGATTTCTTTATATTGCGCAATTATCCTAAGTTAAATAAAAGAGGACTGGCACTTTTAAAGGAATATGGTTCGAGTTTACCAGAGAAAGAAACTTAAGAATCGAAGAGAGCTATTGCTTTATTCCACAAATTATTCACAGTAAAAATAATAATTAGCACTGTCTTAGGTAAAACGCAGACTCCGAGATATCATCTTTTTTTACAGTTGGTTCGTACTAACCTACTCACAAGTAATAGTAGTCCTCTAGTATTTATAAGATTAGAATTGAAGTTCTGCCGGGATATTATCGAGACGTACCATTTCCAAAATAATGGGTTAATATATCGATCCTAGGAATTCGGTACTGTAGAACTCGTAGTGAGTTCTCCTGGTCACATTGCCCTTTTTATAAGCTTAATTTAGATAATTTATATTCGACGATAGTACGAGGTCACTGAGGATTCTTAATAATAGTATGGGCTTTTCGGTGGGGCGGTTTATAGTAAGAGGATATATAGTAAGAGCGATGGTAGTAATAATAGAAGATATTACCTAATAAGGAATCTTTAACGGATTTATAGCTTTTTCCCTCTTAGGGGTAACAGACTGGATATTAATATAAGTGTGGGAATAAATAACAAACTAAATTAAAATAAACGGGCTTTTCTCCCATATTACTAACAGCGGTTGGCTAGAATATACTACGCTGTATGACAATTCAATCCCTCTAATAGAGGTATTAGTGTCAATAGAGAACTGATTCTGATACGTTAAAAAAGAGGAGAGGCCTATAATATCTTCCTTCGTCTTTCGTCTAATCTTATTAACCCATAGGACGGTAGGGATAGTGAAGACGAACTCACTCCAATTTAGGTATCTCCGCACTCTGCCGATTATTTCCTGGATAAACGAGTGCGAACCCCGCACGCGGTAGTAATATAATATACTAATTAGGGCCAGGCTAGGTATACCTGTATTCTCCACTATATTCGAATAAGGCTGTCTAATGAAATAGCCCCGCTCCTAACTAAGGAGTAAGGAATACTTACAGGTCGCCTATATTAGGCGTATAATAATATAGGCGGACTGCGCAATCTTATGATTAGCGAATCGCTCTCGTTTAAACGATTATATAAGCGAAGGCCCAGCTTTCAACTACTTACTGCGCCTTGCGCGTATATAGAAGCTAATTAAATAGATCAAAATGGACCTACATTTCGATATTAAACACTCGAATGTGGGTCCGAACCCTAGTCTAGCTAGCGGGGACTATTTAGGAACCACGTTTAAAGTTAGACACTCGACTGAGGTTAAGGCTTACTAGAAGTTCGCAGTGTCGACCGTGGGTCCAAGCTTATAGTAAAAAACTAAAGAGTAAGCCTAACTCTAGAATGTAATTTTAAACTATCCTATCTCTTCTCTTATTAAAATGGACCTTCTAGTAGCCTTAGAGACAATACGCAATGCATCTGATAGCGATCTTCACTTGTATGCAACACAGACTATTTTAACGCTTAGGAGAGTCGGTCAATATCTTCAGTACAACCTAATACCCTTAATACCTAGTTTTCAGGCGACTCTTACTAACCTGTAAAGTGTGCTATCTCCTCCACATTTACCTTAACTTCATTAAGTTGCAGAACCCGGAGACTAAGTAGGCGTACTAAATTCAAAATCTCCTTAACCTCTTCAGACTGCTGGGTTTACCGATCATTTTCCTAAGGAAACCCCAAGCGTGCCATCTCCCCCACATTCACCTCAACCTTTCCAAGTTGCTAAAACGACGGCACTTAGCGATTAAGGCGTCTTATTTCCACAAATACCTCACTTCGATAGCCTATAAGTTTCCGCTCTAACCGCCTAGTTGATACTGACCAGAGACTCCCCCAGTAGCGCTATACGTATAGAGTCTATACGTACTCTTTTACCACCAGACCATATCCCTGACTTATTAAAACGAATAAAGCAATCAGTAAGTTAGATTTAGGAAGCTGGCCAAAAGTTACTAAGTCACCTACTATCTCATAAGCGAAGCTGTGACGAGGACCTTCGATTAGAGTATATAAGGCGCCTAGAAGGAGATCGAATACTTAGCCCTAAGGAAAAGCTCTTAAGACTTCTTATACTGAGATCGATTGCTCTAGAATTCACAAACGAGCAGTTAGATAATAAAGTTTATCTAACGAAACTCAAGGAAATTTATTAACACATCTTGTCTCCGAGTCCTTTTAATACTAATATTTTCAATTATAGGAATAACAGTTTCTTCTCGAAAGCCTTATCAGCTGGTCTTAAGTATATGGTTTTTAAGAAGATCATTTCCAAACGCCTAAAAGAAAATGGTTTACTAAGTATATGCAATATAATTTCCGCTATCGTTAGGCTGTATATAGATCAATTTTAAAGATTCCGCTATAATGAAATGTATCGCTTTGCGGACAAACTACTTTTAGACGACATATATATCACGATTTTGCAGAGTAAGATATATCTGCTCGATCTAGTACGAGACCTTAGCCTATGGTTTAGTTAAGTGCAAAATTCCTACAATTGTGAGTTGACTTCGCTTAAGAGTTAACCTACTCTATGCTGACTTTTGTTAAGTGATGTTCTGTTATAGCTAAGTTTCGGAGATAGAATCAGGGAGACAGAAGTTCCGATATATCGATACTTCTGTTCCGTAAGATTCGGTTCCATCGAATATAGGGTTTGCAAACGTTGATATCCCTAGCAACGGAGCCGAATCGCTAAATCCAGAGGATTGTAATAAGGCCGAATTTGTGTACCTTTTCTATGAACAAATTTCTAACCAACCTATTAATATTTCTAGAATTATAGATAATATTGCCCAAAGGTCTTGCTTTGATTTTAAACGTATCGCCCCACTATATAATCTCGGTCTATAATCTCACTAGGAACTTTATGTATCTTAATAAGGTGATAATACTAACTTCCCAATTTATACCCCCAAATCCCTAATTTCGCGTTATTCTCAATCACCAGTCGACTTTCACCATGTATATAATAGTAGCGATCCAACTGAACTGTTTCCTCGCTAAGTATCACTTTTCCCTTGATGTAAAACGGTATAATTGCTATATAAGGTTGGCTAACTATATTTATACCTAAGGAGAAAACCTAGAGAGTAGGTCTTATTCTATATTGGTTTAATCGGCGCTCTTTTTGAATCAGGTTATTCTATTCTAAGTTAGAACCCAATTGTATTAAAGCTGAATTATATATCCTTACTAAAGAGAGCTCTTTAATCTTAGCGATTACCTCCCTCCCCCTGCCTTATACCAGTATAGTAGTGGATATCCGATTAGAAGGGATTGATAGGGATTCTATTAGAGACTGATTATTTTTGTAAGCCTTAGTGTAGATATCTTTAATAGATGAAGGTATCGCCAAAGATTCCACTAAGTTGTTATCCAAACCCTTCGTAGCTATAGATATACGCTTAGATTGCGAGGAGCAAGTGCGAATGTAGTTAAACTGTACCGAAATCTATTAAAGTTTTATTAGTACAGCCGATATAATATACTCTGGTTACTTATATAAAGGGGAGATGGTCGTTAAGGGTCTTGCAAAGATGATATTAGGTAGAAGTGGCGCGGGGCTCGTTAGGACACTCCGAAAGGCGGATAATCTCCGGGAAGCGGTAGATAGTTCTTCCGTTCTCCGCAAGCTTAAATATCAAATGTCTCCCGTCGAAATCTGCGGCTAGTATATAGCACAAGCTTATTTTATTACTATTTCAATATAGACTTTTCTATCTCTTAATTACAAATATATATCAATTGTACTTGAGACCTACTATTTATATTATACGTAGACTATTCATTGTATCGGGACAGTGACTTGAAATATATGGCCTATACGTTATAATAGGTATTAAGAAGCTGGGTGTCCCGCCTCTACCGCTAAAGTAATGCTAAGAAGTCAGACTTGGTTGATATTTAAGCTTAATTGAGGTTCTATTGGTAGTAGTATAAGCTCTACTTCTGGAATAAGAAACTTCGCTTATATTATATATATCCCTTGCCCTATATCTAGATTGAAGGAGGAACATTTTTTATTAATTACTTTACCGTTATATTATTGTTGGTTTATCCTTATATTCTATATACTTCTGCCTCTTATTTCTCTACAATTGAAGTTAGGTATAAGAGCCCGTGAGCTATATATTTAGCTCTGTGCTGAATTGCTTTGCCTATAAATAGTCCGAGCCTTATATCTCTATTAAAAACAATTAATACACCGTTGTATAGGCCTTTATTATTAAGGTTCGCGATACCATTAATCTAAGGTATATAGATGGAGGCTAATATAGATTATAGTGAAGTATCATGTGCTTTTAATATACCTATACTTATGGATGTAAATATGTGGAAACGGCTCTGCCATTTCTATGTACCGATAAGGTTACTAAAGGTCTCTGTATAATAGGAGAAGTGCTACTAAGAAAACAGAATTTCAGGTATTAATGTGGCAAGTATCGTGTGGCTAAGCCTTAAGGTTTGAAAGCTAGGGCTTATTCTCGCTTCTATTGATAAGTACGTGAAGCTATAAGGAAATTGGTGTAAATTTGAATAATAACTTATTAATTAGACTGGTAATATTGATATAATAGCTCTCTAAAATTACTGAGTAATGTAGGAATTATCCAATTAAATAATCACTTAAGGCTTTTAAGAAAGGTATTCCCTCCTTTATGCTCTTTATAGATTATAACCCTTTAATTTCCTAGAGTCGATTGTATCTTTATAAGAACTCGCCATTTTTTTTATTGGGTTTAGCGCCTAAGTCTGTTTTCGTGCGATTTATATTAAAGAAGCCCTAACAGTTACTTATATTTATTAATTAGGCGAACCTATAGAAAGCTATAAAGTATCTCTGTTCCTAGGTAACTATTCTACTAACTATTCTAGTCATATGGCATTTTACCTCCTCTTTTCCTTAGCTATATTAATAATGCTAATAATACCTACTAAGCCCCTTACCGCGCAATTGCTATGGGTTATAAGTCAATTCTGTATATTTTTCTTTAATCTAATATATAGTAGATATCTAACTAACTATTTAGTCTATAAAATAGATAACCCTTAGTTTATGATTAAATACAGCGATGTCGCTACTTATATCGTCTCTTCGGCCCTATATAATAATAGGCCTATTACTACCGATCTACTATCTAGTATTCTTTCTCGGTATATAGGATATACCCCTCCGACGTTTATTAAGAATCTAATAGGGTTAAATGCTAGTAATATGGACTTGGAATATATAGTCGTGCTATACAGTCTGCTAATAATGGATATCCTGCCGCCCAGTTCCCTATGTATATCAATCAAGCGTATACTTTACTTGTATAACGGGGAGGACCTTATGCGTTATCTTATGGATAATTTGGACATTAGGGTAGAGAACCAGCTAGGAAGGATATAATATCTCTGTTAGCTCGACTATAGGAATTTGGCCACTATATTTCGAGCCGTTAAGATAGTAGAATCATTGAATACCTAGGGCAGATAGTTGTTTTTTGTATAAAATTTATTCAGCTTATAGTTAGATATTGATTCTCTGATAAATAGAGAAAGAATGTACTTTTAGGACTATTATCTAGTTAAGGAATATGATATGATGGATCACATTATGAGTTGTGTGGCCTTCTATACTCGGTAGGAGATAAGTTCGAGTCCCATATCTCTATTGAAAGTAACCAACGCTCTATTATATAAACCTTAATTATTGAGGTTTCGAATTAGACCCCCTCCGTTACTTACTTTATCAAATTAGGCGATCCTATAGAAATCTATAAATTATCTTATTCCCAGATAATTATTCTCGCAGCAAGACTTCCTATTTTCCCTTAAAAGAGAGACTTACCGGTATTTCCTTATCTTTATCGTCTATAATTAGTATCATCAATGTTAGCTAAGGCCTATCTAGCCTAAGGGCCGACGTAAGCCGTGTTTTCGTAATTTATTACCGAGAATATAATATAACAGGTATACCACTGTGAGTTGACTCCTGGCAGCACAGCCAATTTATCTGATAAAAGAATAAGGGGCGAAGAAACTATTATTAGAGTAAGGCTTGAAGAGGGGTCACTCACTCCTGTGAATGATTCTCATTCTATTGTGGCTATATTTCAGAATTCAGAGGTTATCTAAGATATCTCGGACGATCTATAAATTAGAGGGCTGAGACTTATTGTATACGAGTGGGTGATATATTCTTCTTTTATGGCTTAATAACTGACGAAGTGATAATTAAGCCTAACCCAGAGTATATTAAGTACTTCTTATCTATAAGCACAAGTTCCCTACTTATATATCTAAAATTAGCTAATGTCCTAGGGCGTTCTCGATCAGAACCATAGCTCCGCAGTCTACCTTTATGCTAATCTCTAGCCATGTATCCCTACTATAATACGTACAGGATATCATCCTATTTGATGTATATAAGTAATATTAAATACTGTGGATACCTCGGTGCCCTAGTTACGTACCCTTGTGGCAGTTAGTAATATAGGTAGATAGAGAGCTCTCTCTTCCCCTAATACAATCTTTTTTGCTTCTGCCTTTGGTACCTATACTCTGTATTTTATTGTATAATAATTGATTTCCTTCTGTATTCTGATACTTTATTATTTCTTTCGATTCCTTCTATACTAAATTTCCTAGTATATTCTAGTTTACTAGTTACTTCTAAATATTTCTGTGCCATAGCTTATATATGGTTCAGGTAAAGATTGGCATAGATAGAAGAAGCTCGATATGGTAAGCCCTTTAGGGTTAAGGTAAATTGTCTGTTTAGTTACAAGATCTATGAAATCTAAAATATTAGCTTAATAAGAAGGTCTGGCTCTTTGTTAATTATAGCCTACTATTGGATAAGTAGCGGATATATTTTCCTATATTAAACTGTACTGCTATAGTTAGTAAGTATATAAATATAAATGAGCTTCTCTTCTATTTTAATTGTATTTATGCCTCTAGATAACTGTAATAAAAAAGGCCTATAGATTATTTCCCTATACTTACACTATAAAGCCTACTGCCGAAGTGGGTTAGTCCTTTTTTCTTTTAAGATAATCCCTCATCAGTCTAGGGAGATTAAGAAAATCGTAAGCTATACAAATACGCGCAATAATAGTATTCTCGCTTACTATAAGGTATAGAGGACACCGAATCAGATAGTATACTCGAGCTTCTAAACATCGAGGTTCTAAAATCATCAACTTTTAGCAAATGCCAGACCCTTGAGTAAATACTACTGTCTATAAAGGTATAGAGAATGCAGAGTCTTCTCTAGGGCTAGACAGTATCCTTAGGAGAATCGAAAAATTGCTAATAGAGCTTATAGATTCCATTATTGAGGCTAGTGTTTTTTCTGAGCTACTTAGATCATATGATACCTTATATACTTTATAAGCTTTTTGCTAGGAGGAGAAGGACTCTATCTTTAAAACTAGGATTTATATTGTTCTTAGAAGACTTTTGCTTCGGAAGAGATTTAAGACTAGTTAGGAACTCTACCCTGACTTTGACCATATGAAGACTCGTCAGCGTACTTTCGATAAAACCGCTCTGTATAATTTAGCCTTAAAAGCAATTGTCGATTGTCCTTAGTACTTTATGTTTCTACTCGATTATCAAATAATTCGTCCCTCCTCTTTTTATTGGGATAGGCAAACCCTCTATCTGATTACAGCAAATTCAAAGAACCCTGATTTAATAGAGTGGATAATATCTGCGATAGAGCCCCTCGACCTCCTCAAATCTATCTCGGTAGAGGGATATATGATGATATTATAATTTACTACCTAGGATACCCAGTTGTTCTAGAGCTGCTGGAAACGTCTTCGATCAATACCTGAAATTGAATTAACTCTTAGGCTAATGGAGATAATAAATCTGTGCAAATTTGCTAATATAGATCTAGTAAATCAGCTGCTACACCGAGGTGTAGATCTTAGAATCTCTAATCTAAATAATGGACTTCCGAATTGGTATCAGCTTTTATACTAATAAAACCCTGAACCGATGTTAGGTTAGTTCTGGAGCTATGACGAAGAGATCCCAGAAGACCTCTTGACTTATGCGGCGAGACGTAACTGTGTGGCCGGAGTTGTATGGATCTCGAACCATACCGAAAGCCACGACGATTGGCGCTAAGCTATATCTGCAGCTGCCGATAAAGTGGAGTGGGAGAGCGCTGAAATATTTGAATTCCTTATATAATACCCGCTTCTGGGATATAGAAGGGACGGTATAGGCTGTACAGGCTGTATACTCTCTGAGGATCTTTTGATCACAGTCGTTGGTAGAGTGTGCTCTAAGAGTCGTATATATGATTTGCTCCTCTTAGGCGAATGCTCTAATAGTGATATATAACGTTTGTAAAGCGATAAAGCATGGTTGGAAGAGGTTACTACTTAGAAGATCCAAGTAATTTAAGGGTTGAATAAGACTGTCGGAGTGGTTGGTATTAAAGTTTAAGTGAGGAAAGCCGGTCTAAAATTGGTGATAGAAGCTCTAGAGACTTTTAAAGGATAGGGTAGCATTGGTCGTTGTACTTAATCAAGTTGGTGCCTAAAATATGTTACTGGCCGACTAGGCGCTTGTTTGCTTAGGTGGCCTTAATAAAGCTTTCCTTCACTAGTTTTTAATGTAGTAGTTTGTTCTTCCTGTTTAGATTTTAGATGTTAATTAGTCCCTGAGGTCATACTATCTTACGCTTAACTAAGCAGCTATAGGCTCTTTAGAGCTAGGGCTTTCTTAGGTGGCGGCCGACCCTGTAGATTCGGTTATAGCATAGACTAGGCGTCTTAATGGGGACGATTATGCATTTAAAATGCGGTTTCTATGTCGAGTACTATGGTCTTCTTATAAGTCAGGCTACTATAGATAAACTACGAACCTCTTGTATTTACGCTAGTGGAGTGGAAAAACCTAGTGGGGAAATGAGTTTCTGGACAACTCTTAGGGTCAATACTTGTGTTTGCTAGTTTTATCTAGATTCATATCGAGAAATGCAACTAGAATCATCTCGATTCAAATATGCCAAATATATAAAGCTCTATGTCTCGTTGTCTTGCCTTTCTATCCCTCCTCCTAGTTTCAATTGTGACTATTCTCTATTAAGCTAGACTGTTTAGGCCTATTACAGGGACGCAAATATGATAACAGTGTAGAACAGATCGCCTCGTTACAATGAGCTATCTGGAATGGAGATCACGGGCTTTGTGGTGTTTTCAGCTTCCTCTGATGGAGCTGATATAAATTCCGAAGTGAAGCGGTCTCTATACTTATGGCCAAAGGTAGAAAAAGCCCCTTTGGTCTATGGTAGGGGAGATGCTGATATATGTGCGCGGTTTTTGCGGTGTGGGACTGAGGAAAGCGATGTAGTAGGTTTGCCAAAGAGTATATTAAACTAAGGCTGATAAATAGAAGTTCACTCGGAAAATCAAGGAGGCTATAGGCGAAGTTGGCTTTACCTGTTGTTAAGGCCCTGTTATTGTTATCTCCTCCGAAAAACACTCATGGGGCACCAGGCTTGCGTACCTATCTTATCCTGCGGTATCTGTCTTTTGGGATCTTTTGAATATCGACGAAATTAGAGTGACTTTCATACTATACCTATAGGATTTAACGAAAGAGGAAACGCGGGAAAGCTAACTAGTTAAGCGGAAGCTATGGCCGAACGAAATCCTTTTTGTAAAAGGATCGGTTAGAATAGAGATAGAGGTTCCTACTGGAGGCTCCTTTGTCTAGTAAGGGAGTACTGGCGCACTAATGGGGCCTGATATATATGGGCCAGAGGTTTTTGAATTTATAACGGTTTAGGTAGCTCGCGTCCTAGGGAATCGGTAGTATTAGATGTAGAACCTAGATAAAGAATTATGTTAGTTATAAGATATAATAAAGGATATGAGTTACTACTAATGCCTGATACCTAGACTTAAAATATAGAAGTCGTTGTGTATTAATAAGAATATTAGTATGGCTAGCTCTTAGAAGCTGTATGGCTTTAGCTTCTTCGATAAGAGATAATCGGTGGAAAGTAGGTAAGACTGGGGCGAATAGAAGTGTAATTCCCTTACTAAACTTAATCTTAAACCTTCTAAGCTTTCGCCCCTATTGAAGAGTACTATAAGTATTATGATCGCTTAACCGCCCTAGGTAACGAAGGAAAGACGGTATCGACTAGATACCGCGGACCTGTCTCTTAGGATATGTACGCTCTAATCCTTACGTCTGTAGCTATTCTTCCTCTTCTAAGGCTAGAGAAGACTATTGAAGGATGGTTTGTAGGCGTACGATCTATAAGTGTGAGCTCGCACTATGTGAAATAAAATCTACGGCTGTGCTGGTTTCCGTAATAGCTGGAGAGAGGTCGGCTTCCAAAAACCTTGAAAAATGTTCTATCTGAATGGATAGGTTGTGAAGCAGACCTTCTGTAGTGACTGGTGGATTGCGGCGAACTGGCATTGTTAATATGTGAAAGTGGGAGTCGCTCAGGTCGGTTAAGTCCCCCCTGCCGCTGACTCAGAAACCTAGAAGGTGACTAAATGGGTATAGTATAGAATGTATCCATGTAGGGTTAGTTGGTTACTCAGAATATAGACCTGCCTAGGCTCTATGATAGTAGATGTATGCCCCTGAAATGGGTATCTTTGTGATAATGGCTCTAATATATAAGCTATACTTGCCAGAGAACCGGGGATCTATATACTACCTATTAACTATAGTAAATATCTTTGCGAACCGATCCGTGTTAAGGCTTAATATCTTTACGCTACTAATGGTGTGTTTCGGGGTCTCGAAGGTATGGGCAAACTCTGTTTAGCAGATTAAAACAAATTGACTAACTGCTTAGGCCGACACTGAAGATTACCTAATAGAACTACCGGATTCCCTTCCCTTGGGGAACATTGAGACTCAACTGGGCAAGATCTACCCTCTGAACATATAAGGACAGCCAAGTAGCCCGCTAGACATGAGACTTCATTATGGTGGAGTATCTATTCAAGGAGAAGATCTAATGCGCCTTAGCGGAGGTCTTAGCGCTTCGCCGCATGGAGAAGCAAGTGATCCCGCGCTACTAAAGGGAAATGTTACCAAGGTTTTGTCTATCGAGTATCCGGGAGCTTTGGCTTTGAGCGAAGCAAATCTATGTGTTGTAGTTGAGTCACAAGGGAAGCAAATAAAGGGGTGGTATAAATATGAGAAAATTGGAAAGAGTAATGGTATAAGGAAGGCGCTAGAAGAATTTGGACCTACGTGGCGATAAGGAACACAGCGTTATAATGCACGGTATACTCGGTGACCAATACGGATTAAATGGGGATATAGTGGAAAGAGGGTATATATTCTGAGCTATACTACTTCTGGACATAGGGTCGCGTTCTTAGTACCCAAATTTGCAGCTGAATTGCTATATTTCATATCGCTACCTCAATACTGCTTGTGGTTACTGGCTAAATTAACCGATATACCGAATGGCCTTGACAGATTTAACGAGTAATAACGCTAGTTAAGGTCTGGGGATGGAATAATGTCTTTGTAGGGCATGTATTCTGAGCTATACTGTTTTAGGACGATATGACCTTTGGACATTTTTGTGCGTTATTGGCGGTGTCCGTTTATTGCTTACAATCAGGTTTCTCCCCTATAAGAAGCTACTTACCACCTTAGAAAAATCAGGGTTCTGCCGAATACCAAGGGTTCCAATCACGCTAGCAGAGACTAGTATATAAGTTCTTTCAAATGGAACCACTCTAAGTCAGTGTATATCCTTCTTACCTACCAGAATGTTACTAAAGCCAACTATATAGACTATGCGTATCTAATCTAATTTTAAATGCGATCTTTGTAACCAATAATCCGACGTATATGGTGCCCTCGCTCATTTCACCACGGATATTCCGCCAGGGGAGGATAGCAAGGTTTTCATTGCTATTCTACTTGGCAAAGGTCAGTTTGACCTAGCAGTGGACCAAGCTATTGTTAGACGAGTCAAATCCCACCACACCGATCTGAGCTATTTACGGTTGTTAAACTCCGATCCACTTTTTGCTGCCGAGTTCGGTCGTTCGTATGCTGAGACCGCGTTTCATGCTTTAAGTGAAATGATAACCAAATACACTATAGCAGCGGGTTCAGTCAATATTCTAAATGACCAACGCTGTATCAACTGGTTTGAGGCCCAAATGGAGTGCTTTTACGAACTCCAAACCCATTTTTACAAACAAACTTTGCCATGAAATTTTTCTGTAAAATTTCGTGTGCATAAGAGACAAAGTGCAGCAAGGCCTGGACTTCGAAGAGCAGAGGAACCTCTGGCAACACCGCATGTAACTAGCACCTGAATTAATGCACCAGATGATCTGCCCAAAGACACGCTAATCCATATCAAAAGTGGTATCGGAATATTGATATTCCCGTATTTACGAATGCAATTTCTGATGGGAAGTAGTTCCGTCCTAACGTCGAGTGATTCGTATCAGACATTGATCCATGTCAGCAGACCCAGGTCACGTGGACAAGTTCTTAGATATCGTTCAATCTCCGCACCTGATGCCATCGTCAATAAAGAAAACCATCTCCTAGTTCTCGAACTCCCTGCTAGGAATATCAGAAACTGTTAGGATTTCTTTTTTTTTTTGCCGCTATAATGCGGAATACTTTACAAATGCCACCATCCGGAGATAGGCAGATCCACGATCTTCTGCTATATCTATCTCGACCCGGTCAAATTTTCAAGTTTGACGACGACGATAATACATCGGTCTTCCTCGGTGAAACATCTGATCCGGATTCCCCCGAGACCAGCCTTCAACAAAAGCAGGCCGAAAATTATCTGAAGAGAATAGCGCAGAATGAGAATTTGCGAAAGAGGATATATATTGCTCGAGAAGAACCACTATTATCAAATTGAATTTGATGAGATAGAGCTTCCACATGATGTACACTGAAAGTACAACGATGACCTCGAACCGGTTCTTATTGATAGCTTGGATGAGAGGTACTAAGAGCAAGGTGGATGGTTGAATCCACCCCCTATCGGAGGCGCAGAACCATTGATCTTAATTCCATGTCTTGGAGAGAAGTTTAACAAATACGATATTCTTGAATTGTTGAGATAGTCTTCTAAGAAACCCTAGTGTTTGATACTCCTCTCTCTTAGTTAGCTAATGCAACCAATGGTTTTCTTTCCCATTTCCCCTATCCATCCCAGAGAATACTTGCATCAAGGTTTTTTGCGGTCCATAGTAAATACGGCGCGCTTACCTTTCCAGATTCAATACCGAGAGCATGTCTAGCTAAGTTTGATTTGAAAGTAATTTGACCGTGACGGCGTCTCGATCATTTGGAAATTAGTTGTTCCATATTCGCATCCTGCAGTATGCTTTTGCGGCAAAATAGACGCTTCTTAGTCCAGATAATCCAGAACATGATATACATGGTTTATCCCGCAAAGGGTAGGCATTTGATATGTCCTGTGGATGGTGCTCGGCAGATAGGACAACTCTTTGGGGTTTCGAGCTTTTCCGCGCACGACTCGCAAACCATGTGCCCACATAGAATTGTCACCCAGTGATCTGGTTGCATATAACAGATCTTGCACTCCAAAACACGCCTTTCTCTTTCCCTGGAAAGATCCACTTGCGCCTTTTGGTACCTCTCCTTCTCCTGGCTAAGTTCATCTTGACGCATTCGATTTTCCTTTTTCAACCGTTTTACTTTATGGCGGACTTCCTTGTTAAGCAGCTGGAAAGCGTTGTCCTAATGAATTATTAGATAAGGACGAAGAAGAGGGTGTGAGGAATAAGTACCAAAGCAGACGGCTTCTTCTTTTCGGTTCTTTTGCGTTTCCGCGATCGAGTCTCATTATCGGCTGCATCGATAAACATGCTCTCGGAATCTTCGTAGCTGTAATTATAGCGAGGTGCCCTCTGAGGTCGTGAGCTACCTGGCTGGAGATTTGGCAGTTCCTCGTCATCGGCTATAATAATAGTGTTGGAATGGCTTGCCATCGTGGCCCGGTGTTTATATCGGAGGAATGTTAATCCAGACGGGTGTAGGAAGAGAAAAAGAAAATATTACAGTAAGTAACGGGCTAGGGGAAGAACTTTATACCTAAGACTAACAGTGTCTGACATAGCCCCGGCACTTGATAGGACACTGGTGAGTAGCATTGTATGGTTGGATGTCAAGCCCACTTACGTCGAGCAATTAAACTCTCCGGTCTAGGATAGATGTCTCTCTATCGATATTGTTTAACGGTAACAGGGATGCGATACAGGTGGAGAACCAATCGAGAAAACATTGTATCATCATTTATAAATGGAATGCAGAAATGGATGGTAAAAGTTCATAAGGAAGCCCATAGTGGTTAATGCGTAAGCATAATAGATAGAAGAGGACTATGGGAAGATGCAATCGTTCAGAAAATAAGGCAAGTCTGGCAATTTCTAAGCTAAGCTAAACTATAAAATAAGACTGAAAGTAATATGTGAGGCCAGCTTATCAGAAATAATACGAAAGTAAAAAATTTGGCTTAACACCGGCTTATAATAAGACTAAAGGAATGTATAAAATCACAAGTGCTTATTATGCTATGCGCCCACGGTTACCTCGGCGTCGTCTCTGTTGCGATTCTTGCGTTTCTTGAGTGGGTATCGGGCTGCGTATCTTTAGGAGCCGAATCTGACGCTCAAGCTCTTTTATCTCTGTCGCTGAGTCCTTTCTTATCTTATAAGTTGAATTTCGTCCCTGTGTAGATAAGGCTAGGCCACGAGCTGGCTTACTGCGGTATCTTCTGTTATGGTTGTAACTTAACTGAATAGAGGCGTCGCTCCTATCGTCGCTACTTTCACTGGTCTTAAAGTGATTCCTTGTCTTTGATCTGCGTTGGTTCGAGTAGCGTATAGGCTCGCTAACTTCACTATTATAATCTTTATTAATATTGTCTAAGCTATACTTTCTGCGATAAGTATCCTCGAGCTCCTCGGCTTTCTGATAAATCACTCTATCACTATCTAAGGCAGAGCCGGCTGTAATATAACGGATGAAAGTTCGCCCTTCTAAAGTAAACTAACCGTCTTTCTATTTAATAAGTATCCGAGTTTGTGGATATACTATGCCTTTAATAGGTAGTAATAGATTGAGAGGATTAAGCCCCTACTTATTATTGTCTTCGATCTTCTAACTGATACTAATGAAGTCCTCCACGTCCTTTCGCTGGTATTTCTAAAACTCCTTAGGAAGCCTGTTCCTTATCCCGGTTACTTTAGCGGTGCCGCGAGTCTTTGTGGTTAAAATACGTTTAACCTGACTTAGGTTATAGCTCTTATATAATCTAGCCTGAATATGATAGATCGGTATAGACCGGCTTCTGTAGTGTATAAAGATCTGAGAGCTAGTACCTTTAGGCTACTAATATAATACTTTAGCCGAATACAATTGGTATTACTATTTTATGGTTCTCGCTTCTAGGGTATTAAGTCCTATAGGCTAATTACTGTCGATATTAATATCTGATTCGGCACTAGACTTTTTACTAGCTAAGGGCTAGCGAGTCTAGTTGGGCTAACTCTCGCTACTATCGGAAGTAGAGTCGGTATCTTCTATAATATTAGGATTTATTGCCCCGATCTATTGCTTGGCCTATACTTAACTGATATTCTAGTTCTTAGGAAGATAATATCTTTTATTAAAGATCTTTAGAAGAGCGCGTGTCTTATTATAAGCTACCTAAAACTCCTCTAAGGAGCCTTTTACTACTACCTTACTTACTTCTTCCTACTAGGTCTTATATAGGGTATTGTAGCTAGACTCGGGGATGATACCGGTATTAAGGTTGGTGATATTGTGGTCTTTATTAACGCCCCGAATGTATTGGTTTAGTCTTTAAAAGAATTGTTGATATCTTTTGTACTGAGGGCTTGGGGATGTGAAGAACTCCTTAACTATTCTTTCCGACTCTTATGATATCTCGCTGCGAATGATATCCTTAACCTAGCGGCTTAGCGGGTCTAGTTTATATTTAATAGGAGTATCTTGATTAGAAGTATCCCCTAGTTCGCTATCTGTTTCGTTATTTGATTTGTGGTCACCCGTATTTGGGGTAAAGTCATCTAGGAGTATTAGGCTTCTAACAAATCTCGCCTTCTGTTCGGGAGCTTTGCCCTTCTTATTTTAGCTATGCTCTTACCTCAATTCTTATGCTCTCGAGGATTCAGGTTGATGGGATTCGGAGTCTGAGCTCACTTCTGTGGGTACGGGTGTTTGGATATCACGGGCATTTCGCTAGGCCTTTTGGGCCTTCTTTCTCGACTTTTTAACCATATTGATTCTTAAAGCCTAGTCAACTTCCCTGTATTCGGAGAAAAAAGACTCAATTTATATTTCAAGCCCGCGGTGGTAATTATACGTATTTCAAAATCAATGCTGCAGGGTGAAAACTATGCTATAGGCCAGAAATCATGCTGCAGGCCAGAAAGTATGCTGCGGGCCAGAAAGTATGCTGTAGGCCAGAAAGTATGCTGTGGGCCAGAAAGTATGCTGCAGGCCAGAAATAATGATGCAGGGTGAAAGCTATGCTGCAGGCCAGAAAATATGCTGCGAAGGACGATGATGCATGCACAAATTGTTTTGTGAGAGACTTCATCCCCAAATTTCTATAGTAATTGGGCTACCAGTTTGAAAAGGAATTGTGTTATAGTATATTTTTGTCCATTCTGGCCTAGTCTGGCACACGAGCTGGAACTATCTTAAAACTTCTGATGGCAGTAAAGCTTTAAATTCAAGATAAGACTATAGAAAAGTACCTCAACGAAATATAAAGCTCTAACAGCGATTCTCACTTGGTCTCAGATGTAGTATCTTATAAGAAAGCCATCATTTGCCCTAATATACTCGAGCACTGTAAACATTTGGTCTGATACCACTCGGTAACGGCTATCTAGTTCAAAATGTCCTGCTAGTAAAGATAAATGGTTATTTGCGCTTCCTAAATGACTGAATTCTGATCTTTTATCTCGGCTTCCGCTTATTTTGCCGCCTCCTCGAAGCGAGATGCTTTGTCTTCGGCTGCCCTAAGTTTCTCTATAAGACTAAGGTTTTTAAATTATATATAAGCAACATTTTCAAGGTCCGTTTGCTTTTTGCGCTATAAGAACCCTTATAAGTTTAATGAATTATCCTAAAGGGTTATTAAGTTTACCTTTATAGGAACTGTATAAAACGTTTAACCTACCTCGCAGTGAAGCTGTATGTAGGCCCCTACCGAGTATTTACTTATATACTTCTGAAAAAGAGGCTTAAGCGATAGATTATCTATCTACTATATATAGAGACATTCGTCCTCTATCTTTAATTAGACCTCGGAAGGGTCTACTTTAAGATTAAGCCTCTTAACTAGTCAGAGATATTAGTAGGTTTAATTTTAAAAAATCTGTGGAGCTTATATATATACTAAGCGAGTCGCGTCCTATAAGTTGATCGCTAAACAGCCCGCTTTTTATTACCTAGAAGTTGAATTTGTTTATCTATCTTGGTCGAAATCAGGTATTAATGATAGAACGGCTTAGCTGCTTTATATATTACTACTTCCTCTGCAACCCGTTTTAGGTACTGTAGTCTTAGGAGGTATACATTTAGTTTTAACCTAAGTATATAGATAAAGTGATACGTTACTAAATCCTTAAGGCCCTAGCTTATGTTTAACTTATTTACTTCTATAAAACCTTTGATAACATTTACACTGTACGGTAATAATATATAAAGTAATATTCCGGAACTACAGTGACGATGTATAATTTAAGCACCCCTTTGGTTACCGCCTTCTAAGAGAAATATACCGCCTAACCAAATAGCCCTTAAACAATCATACCGATCAACCTTTTAAATATTTGATTAGGTGAGGTTAGGGCGGGCAGTATTAGGGTATTCAAACTTATATACCGTCACTGTATACCAATGGTATATCTTGGTATTAGAGTCTAAGAACCAATCGAAGAGTGTAGGTAGTAATACTAGTTTCGGGACGCAATATAACTGTTCTAACTTCTCAGGGATTATTCGTAAACATTCTTCTGGAGAGTGTATAAAAGACTCATTGAAATTATACGATTATATACGATCTCCTGTAAGTACAAGACATTCTTATAGGCCAATATTCCTAGAGCAGATAAAGGACTTAGACAAAGTTTTGAGCTCAGACTCGCTATCTATATTCCATATTTCATAATACAATTAATTTCTATCTTTAAAATATATATATAGCACTCTCCTATCTTAGGCTTTTAGGAACTTTCTTAAGTTAAAGCCTATAAGCCAATACTTTACTAATTCAAGCCGCCGTAAGGAAGGTAAAGGGATAGAGGATATAAACCCTAGAAACCCTGGGCTTTCTATTAGCGTTAAGCTCTTAACTTTTGCTAAAGCAGCCTTTACAATTTCTAGGATATTATTATCTTTAGTAGCCAGTTTAGAATATATCCTATTAATCTTTATACATTTTAAGGTTAATCCTATAGACTGAGTAATAGCCATACCCCTAAGTACTGCCTTAAGGTAAACGAAAAGTAAGTCTCTAAGAAATACTCGATTAAAGAACCAAAGAAGCTGATCTTCCTTTACTTTATAGAAGGAGAGCTTAATAGTATTTAGATTAGAGAGATACCGAAGTAATTCTATAAATATATAGATATCCGTCCGCTCTTTTAAGAGTAAACTCTAAGCTCTTATAAGTCCTTTAAAATATCGAAATATTACCTTATAGGAAAATTGCTTTCCTCGGAGCTCCTACCAGAAATCTTCCTAATCTCTTATATACTCCTATAGTATATAAATATAAGTAGAAAAATAGTCCCAATATAGGATTACTGAAAGGATTAGTAAGGAGCCAGATAAAGAGCTAAACAATCATATATATAGGTCGACCAATTCTAATATATTATAATGAAGTACTCTTACGCATTATACTAATAAAGAAATTACGAGCCCTTTTAGCTTCTTTATCCCTTTTTCTGTAAACTCGACTTTAAATATATAGAAGATATCTAAGGTACTGACCGATCTGTATCTTCTATTTATAAGCGAAAACGATCTTAAGGAGTAGTAATTGAGGTTAACGATAATCAGTCTTAGTAGCTCGAAAGGTAGATCTGCGAAAATTGTTATATTACTTCAAAGCTTGGAGAGCCTTGATATAACTTATCGAAGAGCGCAAAAAAAGATTGTATCTGCCCTAGGGTGAAATAAGTATTAACTCCCGTGTAGCTAGGACTCTGTGGTAAAATAATATAGGAAAGAGTTGCGACACTGTTTCTAGTACCCCGGTCTAGCTACCAGAGTGTTGCTGCCGACCTTTACAATTGCTCTCCTACCCCGGCCGCGACACTGTCTCAGAGCCGCAGCAAAATTTCTATAGACCTTGACCTGGTTTGGTTTGTGCCTACAGTCGAGCCCGTCGATAGATACTGGCTACTGAGGACAGAGGTCTGAGCTCTGCAGTCAATCCCTGCAGGTAATAGGTAAGAGAGTGCAAGAATCACGAGGCGCCTTGGCCAACCTGAGAATTAAAGCAATGAGCTTGTAGTTGGAGAAATCACAAACGGACCTCAAGTGCATACCTCCACTCGGTTATCGTGACTGTATTTTGAACCGTAGGCGAATTACTAGGCAATGGGCGGATGCCTCAGATGCAGCGCGTTATAGGTCCATCCATACGTTTTCGGATAAGAAACAAAATCGGATTTAACCTAAATAGTTGTAATATCTAATGTGAGCGGAATTTTACGTACCGTTGGTAACTGGGACCGTTAGCGTAATAAGGTTCTAATTAAGTGGCCAGGATTACCCCTTTAGGATCGCTAGGGGTATAAAACTTTAATAAAGCTCGGTTCGAGTGGTTCGATCCGTCTTAGTGATATGCATGTATACAGCTTATATCACTATGATTAAGTTTCTTTAAGGAATAGGGAAAAGCCTAGGAAGAAAAGGAGGCGAAAGAAAGATTTATTTCTTAACATTTAATCTACTATCTAATGTGCTGGGGAATGGTTGGAGGCAGGATGTCATTGTAATAAAAGGTTTGGAATGGGCCGGCAGCTTCTGGTCCTCCATTTAGGTAGTGATCTTCGTTTAGGTAGTGATCGCTATAAGGCTGCCTGATCTGTCCTAGTTTTACTTTCGGGGAATATAGAATATTGAACGCCACAACTTTGTCTACCACGAACTGACTCGAGATATGGTCCCTTTGTATCCAGAGGTGTATATATAGCGCTATAGATGCAGCACTCGTTTTTAGTTAAGACCTTTACTTAGGCTAGTTACTAGTGATGGAAAAGAATATTCTTATATAAACTCGGAGGAAATGAAATTGAGGAACCTAGTGTAGTACGTAAAATCCTTTGTCTAATACCTTAGCCCTTAGTAGAAGGTGTATC
Source organism: Penicillium roqueforti (assembly GCF_015533775.1). NCBI lineage: Eukaryota > Fungi > Ascomycota > Eurotiomycetes > Eurotiales > Aspergillaceae > Penicillium > Penicillium roqueforti. The sequence goes on from NW_024067610.1 coordinate 124,641, forward strand.
TGTGATGATTTCGATATTCGATTCTTCCGACGAATAAACAGAGGACCTAAATAGCCTACCTTGACCTGCGTTCCCTTTGAGGGGTTATTAAGATAACTGGTCTAGAGTAGCCTGAAGGTCTTGCACAGCCTATTCATGTGCGTAGAGGAGAGACTGAAGATAATTAATCAACTCTTGCTAACATTGGTTCTCTAGTAGAAAGCGCTCTATTGTTCCCTTATCACCGATATATCCGGACTCCTGCTTGTATTAACTCAATCGCTATAGCTATAAATTAATAGCTGGGTATAACTTATTAAGACGGGACTCGAGCCCTTATACTTTGTCCCTTTCTAAGTGAAGGCTTTAGGATAACGCTTGATAGGTTTCTATGGTATAACGTAGTGAAGCCTTAAGCTGCGATTTTTAATACTATATCCTAGAAAGCGACCTTTCGCAATAGATATATAATTTTTGATATACTATGGAATTGCTATTAATCCTGAGCTCTAAGAGCCCCTGGTAATACTTTAACTGCTGGTCTTAGCGTAACAGCTTCTCTACTAAGATAAAGACGTTATCGTTATATTTTACAGTGTTGGTATCGTCCTAGATTTTTGAAATAGAATTAGTAAATATTATATATACTGCGGATAAAAAGTCGGCTTTACTCGAAGAATAGTAGTAGTAGATAGCGGAGCTACTACTGGATTTTGATATTAGGCTTCAGAAGATATGTCTTAAAGGATTGGTTTGGTCTTTATTATATAATAAAGACCTGAGGGCTCGTTTCCTTTATTAGTGGCTAAACACTGTAGTATATAACGATATACAACTAACCATAGTATTTATAGTATTCAGTGTCGTAGGAATTGGTCGGTATTGTAAGTTGTTTTCAGTGTTGTAAGTTATTTTTAGTATCGCAAGTTGTCTTTAGTGTTGTAAGTCTTTTGTCGTTTTTAGTGTTATATCTTATTTTTACTGTCGTATAGAGAGACTCGTAGGTCTTGGTAAGCGCGGTGCGCCATAGGTTGGTGCGAGGTGGATATACGGATATATACGGTAACGAACGATATTGTGTGCCTTATGACGCCTATAAATGAGGCCCAAAATTCCGGCTAGTTACACTGTGTCGGCCTGATTGATAAGTTAACTGTAAATCATCTCTTCTTTTCTAATATTAAGAAAGTGATAGTTTGGTTGCTATCCTTGTATCTATCAATAAAGCCGTTGCTGTTATATATCTATAGAGGTATTTTTATTTATCGATCCTAACTATAATACTCGTATATTATTAGATAAAATCACGTGGTAAAATTAATCTAAATCTATATAGCTATAGAGTGGGGAACCTAGGCAGGTATTGAAATCGATACACTGGTATATACGTTAAGGTATATTTTGTGTTGTAGGTAGTGTTATATTGCCCTATTAATTATTACCTCCGCTTACATTAAGGGGTGATAGAGGGTATTGTCAATATCGTCCTTTTAGGAACAGCATTACCTCCTACTGTAAGCCTCTTTTAATCTCTTTAATATTTCTATACCAACCTAAAGGGCGAAACTCTTTATCTATAGTCCTGATTGCATTTTTTATTAAATACAATGAGTCGATATACTGGCTAACGTCTCGATCTTATATCTGAGGAGATTACTCCTATAGACCATTAAATTCTATGTCTTGGAGGTATATCGTCTAACCTCGAGAGACTACAGTCCCAGTTGCAATATATAAAGCGACAATCGCTAGATTTTAAGACCTAGTTAGAAGAAACTGCTTATAAGATAGGCTATCTTAGAGCAGAGCTTTAGTGGTATAAAGAGACTAAATAGATACTCTTATAGTTCTAAGAACGGGTGTTTAATATCTTCAGCTCCCTAGAAGACGCCCTTATATAGGCAACCGCGCGCCTGTATGAGTCGGAGCAGTAATACCTAATACTTTAGGGATCTAATTCTAGAAGTGGAGCTGGGGGCTGTTTTTGACTTATCAAATATTTCAGGTTATAGGTTAGACGTGAAGGAACTTAAGCTATGGAATCTACCGAGTACTGTCTTATTATAGTGTTGGGCTTCTTTTTATCTCTTTCAGAAAATACTAATGTATATTATAGAATTTGCAATGTGCTAGGTAACCTATTATATTTCTTACTCTTGGTAGCGACTTGCCAAGTCACTAAATTCCTTTATTACCCTCTGTTCCCGCCTTATGACCTCGAGCAGATACTTATTAATAGATTTGAACTTAGCCTCTAAGCTTTCCGTTTCCTAAGATAAATTATCCATGCTGTGCTTTATACTGTCTATGCTCTGCTTCATACTATCTATACGGTTCTCTATACTGTCTAGACAGCGCTCTATATCGTCGAAGCGGCTATTTAGGCCTTCGATCTTATTACTAAGCGTTTGCGAAAGTGTACCGAATTGATTTATCGTACTTGTAAATCGCTTCAGAGTGACAGATAGGGCTTCATCTATATACGAGATAGTCTTAATCTCCCTGGGGCCTTGTGGACAACTTAAAGATGAGGATAATAATGCATCAGCTTGGCTGCTAGTTTATCAGCTCTAGTTGGGACCTATCATAGGGGGAAGGATACCTTATCCCATACTCGTACCCACCCCTGTATAACTCTGTCATTAAAGAGACCCTAGACGATTCCGGGCACGCTTTAGACTCAAAACCGTCATTCCCTATAATCATATCCTGCTGCTGAACGAAAGCACTCAATGCGTTGTATGAGTCAATGTCTGCTTGTGTGCAATGCATGTTTTCGTTAGTACCAAGATAAAGAAAGGGATTATGGGTCTCCCACGGACTATCTGGGACATTGAGTACCAGAGACGCTTCGTAGTCATGATTGTGCTTGTAATTAGATATGTTTAGGGCAAGGTAGTAAAATAAAAATTAGTCTTAGACGCTGCAGATGGGTCTTATATCTAGCTCTGCTCTTAAGCGCCAGACTTCTAATGACTAGGATAGGGCCACCAACTGTTAGTTAATGGGAGCTTTTTATTGGTTATAGTACCCTGTTGTTGTTATCCCTATTTGACTTTTGCCTCTTGGACTTGGGGAGGCGAGAGCTGGCCTTGACAAAAGTACGTAGTCTGGGATCTATACCAGTAAATGTGGGTCAGGGTGAGAACGAGGTGAGAATGAGGTGAGGACTGGGGTGAAGATGAGGTGAGAACGAGGTTGTTTGGTTATTTACTGTAAATATGGGCTATATTATCACCCTAGTTATGAAACACGTCCGTCATATAAAGGAGTAATATTTATATATAAATATTTCGTACCGTAAGGCATAAGAGACGTAGATTCTTTATTTTTACTTCATAATGTAAAACTCGATAGATATTGGCTGGCTTGATGTTAGCACCTAGGAAGATTCCACACTTACAATCTAGGATAACAGCCGGCTGCGATGTATGGTCTCTAAGTTATATAACTAAGATAACCAATATCCATCATTATATATATTCCTTAGCAGAAAAACCAAGAATCACACTCTTTAATAGCTCTATCCTCTAAATAATATAAAAAGGTATAAATCTGAGGCTCTAATAAAACTGCGATATAATATCGCTTCTTTGTAAAGCCGCCGGCCAGTATTATTAGCTAATAGTAATATCCTAAATACCAATAAATTATACCCTATAAAGAGACTTAATACTAGCGTTAGCCATCCTATTCCTTAGAATAACTATTTAGCGGCTAAAATACTGCTAGTACTATGGTTACAGTTAATATTTATCTTTATAGATATAGTTTATATCTTTATTAATAATACTGCCTATCTTAAAAAGGTCATATACTTTCTTATCAGCTATTTATAGCTTTATTCTATATCCTCCTTTTTATCACAATATTTACTAAGGGTAATATTTATTCATAGCATATCTATAATAAAAGAAGAGAGGGGTATGCCTAGTATAGGATTACTCTACCGGAAAATCTAAGAAAGTAGATATAACAATCTATCTGGATTATTCTCTAGCTCTATATCTTTATACCTATAAGATAATAATTTCTCTAATATCATAAGATTCTAATAAATCAAAGTATTAATCACAGAACAGATCGATACCATTTCCTCTATTTAATAAGAAAACTAAGCTTAGCTGAATAGGATATATTTAATAGCATTATTTCAAGCAGTAATCTAATATATACTAAAGGATATTTCTTATCCGTTCGATTTTATAAAAGCTATAAGGAAGGATCGCCCTATTAGTTTATATATAGAGCTATATTTAGCGTATTATCTTAAGACTAGCTACTATACCAATCTCTCTCTCTCTAGATTAGCTACCACAATTTCGTCTACACTTTTTATAGACTACTATATACCTAAGATACTTAGTTAGTCCTATCTTAATATTTCATAGGCTAAAGCTAATATTAGAAAGTCATTAACCCCTATATAGTATTTAGAACTTTATATTAGTCTATTATTATTATAATATATCGCTGTTCTAAGGTACTATAGCCTAATATATATCCTATAAAAGAAACTGATCTAGTTAAGTTTTATTTTTCACACTTATATAAGCGATTCTTAGAGAATACAGTCTCCTTAGTGAATTTATATAAAGAAGAACTTAAGTCTTTTAGTAGTTAGTTATATTATATACAAAGCAATTGTATTTATCTAGTCTACCTTCTGCGTTCTATATAATATATTCTAGTATATAGATATATAGTATATAACCGCTATACTTAGGTTTTCGGAAACCCTACCCCTAGGCTAGAGTATTAGTTTATAATTAAGGGCTATCTTTATTACCTCTACTAGAGGCTATTAGTAGTAGATATTCTTCTACCGACTATAAGCCCTATAATCCTTACTATTAATAGTAGTAGAATAAGGGGGGTAATTCTATTAGAGTTCCTACTTTTAGTATAGGAATATCTATACCTATATATAATATAAGATATAGTAGATCTTATACTTAGTATAAGTTTAGATAAATTAGTAACCTTATAGTATAAATATAGTTTTTTAGAATCAGGAAACCTAATAAAGGATATTATAGGTAGCCTTATTGCCCTTAGTTTATTTATAATAATATAGGATATTACATATTACTCGGAGCGATTCAATACCTTAGTATATCGTATTTTCTATAAAAGATACCCCTCTATCTTACCTCTACTACTTCGCTAAGTATTTAGATTTATATCTATCTTTAGGGATATAGCTAAATAGGTTAAATAGCTCCTATATAATAGCTGCTATAATTCATAGGTCTTCGATACTATCCTAAAAAGTACCTTTAGAGAGTATTATTATATTTTTAGTACTACTTAAGAAGATCTACTAGGACCACAATACTCCAGCCTAAAGGTTAGGGTAGTAACCATAAGTATTTCTAGGGATATAAGTACTTTTATAATAGGTAACTTCAATGTAGCTAATAATTTAGGGAATAAAAATAGTAAGTTTAATAATTATATCTACCTATATTTTTACTAATATAACTAGACTTCTAAATAATATATCTATATAATACTTAAAATAAACTAACTATATAGCGAATATAGGCCTAAGCTTAGTATATACCCTATTTTCTATAGTTAAGCGCTAACTAAAATCTAGAGTAAGAGCTACCGCCGCGGCTCTATTATAAGTCGATCTTATATATTATTTTATATAAGTAGGGCTAACCATTAAGTTATAAGTTTTTTTACACTAGCAGATCTATAGGGAATCGGTTCCTTCTAGGACAGTAGACTAAAGTATAACTTTATAAGAGAGATTATATATTAGGTCTTATACTAAATCTAGCCTATAGCTATAGGGTCTATAAGAATACTATTATTAGGTACTAGAAAAGCGCAGTCTAATAAGTAAACCCTATATTTCTACTATATCTTTTATAATAGTTTTGTATACCGGGGATTTAATATATAGATATTAACTATAGAGATAGATAGCGATTAGAGAAAATAGCGAAGCTATCTAGATAATTCTATTAAAAGTAATAGTTACTACCTAGATATACCTTTAGGAAATATACCTTATACTATTAACGCTATTAAGGCTATAGAGGACTATCGCGATCTTATTATCCTCTATATTAGTAGTAGACGAATAGCCTAGGATATAGTAACTATACTACTTATCTCTAGATTCTTCTTTATTATCGACTTATTACTAGAAAATACCGTAACTCTATTCTAGTATCGCAGATTAGTATATTATAAAGGGCTAGCTTAGATAGTAATCTTAGCTTTAGAAAATCTCTACCCTAATAGGCTTAACTATATCTTAGATTATAGATTAATCGATAGGTTTAGGGGTCTAGATAGTCTCTACCCCTTATATAGATACTACAGCCGCTCCGTTACTTTCTTAGCCTACTATCTAAAGTATAAGGTAAATATATATTTATAGACTAGCTCTAAAAGGCACTAAAGGATTAGCGGCTTCCTAGAGAGTATAATATCGTTTATTTTATAATAAGGCCTATAGTCTTCGTTTAGTTAAGATAACTATAGGTATTCCTACCGATAACCTTACTAGAGCTGTGATATGATCCGAAATCCTATTAGGGGTAGGAGATATAAGCGTAAATTAAGAGGCTCTAGAGATATTTATCCCAGGAAACGCGCACTTATTTAAACTAGGATTAAACCTAGAATGTATTTATGGTATATTCGATAAAGAAACTCTTAGGTATAAATATAAGTCCTTTTTTGTCTATAGTAAAAACTTATAACTTCTATAACTTATAAAGTTTCGTTACCCCTTTCCTTATTCTAGATTCTTTTACTAAATAATATTAAAGTTATAGGTGGCCCCGATCCTTACAGGAACTCCCGAGTTAAATTTATAAGGCAGTCCTAGACATTAAAAGCTAAAGCTTATAAGCTTACCAAGTTCTATAATATAGATATCTACCTGGTCTTTAATCATCAGTAAGGGTCGTTTATCTATAACTCAGTTGAGGATAGATCGTGGCCCCCTAATAATAAACAGCTAGTAAGTAATACAATGCCTAAAGAGGCTTAGGGTTTCGGCGCCATTAAGCTAAGAGACTAGTAGGAATAGCAGTATCCTAATCTAGAACAAATAAATTTTAGTAAAATAGAAGGCCTGCCGGAAAGCCCTGAGAGTAATTTATCTCAGCTTACTCGATATTTCGCCACTAGATTGGAGCATTTTCGATTATTAGAAGATCTCTATAGGGATATAGACCTAGTAAATGTTATTGCTAATAAAGAGGCTCTATAGATTAAGTCTGGTAAATGTGATTAATAGAATATACTTCCTTTTATAATATAATAAAATATCTGCTAAGATTTTATAGTTATTTGGAAGATCCTACCTTCACCATTTATTTACTAATTTAATTAAGCGGAACGAAAGTTAGTATAATGTAGAGGGGAGAATAGATAGTACATACCCTTTACGTCAGATTATACTTTACTTTTGTGAAAATAAGTCAAGCTCTAGTTGATATAATCTCTTGCGAGCTGTTTTAGATATCGTAGGTTTTCTTAAGGACTAAAGGCTACCCTCTATTTTATAGCCTATCTAGCTTATAAATACGAATATGGCGACTCAGTCCCCTAGTCATCCAGATATTTAAGTCATTGGTTCGACTTATAAGCCCTTCGAATCCAGTTATATACGGATAATCATAGAAGCGGACGGAATTTCCTAGTAAGATAACGTTCTTACTAGTACAGTATACTGGATACTTCTTACTAGATATCTTATAATACCTAGAACGTTTATATCTCTCTAAAAGTCCGATACTATCTATAATAGCCTCACTGATAATAAAGTAGGGGAGTGGATTTTAAATACTATTCAGAATCCTCCCCTTCTTGCAATAGTATATATACTGTTTATATTAGGCTTAGCTATTATAAGCTAGCTATTCTAGGAATATCGGGGGAATTATATTTAGCTTACCAATCGAATCTTTATATAAGTATTATTTATTCATTATATAAGAACTTCCCTAATTATACTAGTCCTACGCTTCTTAATACCTTAGCTGGCTTTCTCGCTATAATTATTAGCCTATATATTACTTATAATGGCGATTGGTCTATTATAGTGCTTTTGACTATGATTACCTTTAGCCTATCCGTTACCTACTCCCTCATTTTACTATTTATTTATAAATTTGGTAAACTAGAGAGATTGAAATAAGAATATAATCTGATATTTCGTAATAAACAACCCCTCTATATCTAAGAGTTAATCTTCCTCTATATTATATTATCCTAGGGGTAACGGCTAGGAATATATAAAGGATAAGGTATAGTATCAAATTCTCTAGTACAAACTGTATTTAACTAATAGTAAAAAGCTTGGTAATAACGAGAGTCCTACAATTTTCTGCCTTAGCTGCAAGTGATGAATTAGAAAGAGAACCATAGTCTCGCTTAGGTCTCCGTTTCTTGTATTATAAACCCCTAGTATATGATTGTATCCAGATAATGAGGTATAAGATACTAAGTCCAACTGTCTGATTCCACTTGCTAAAAGAATGTATACTATATATTATTAGTGTGAGACTAAATGATATTAAATAGTAGCCGAACCTCAAATATATATAAATATAATAATAAGCTAATATACTCTATAAAGTGAGCTATATACTTTAACAGCCTATAGGTAGCTTTTCCAGGGATTTTTTTAGGATTTTTTATATATCTATATAAATTACCTAATTAAAGTAATAGTAAGCCAATATTTTCACGATTAAGATCTATAGACATAGGACTATTATTAATTATACTATCCCTAATATTTACTAGTAGGCTTAGTATTCTATCTATAAAGGATAATATTATATATAACTTACCTATCTTAATAGCTCTATCGGAGTATAGGATAATATTATCATAGTTAACGCCCCCGTAGACTATATAGAGCTACTTATAGATATATTTAAGGCCCCTAAGAACACTTCTATAGATACTTGCCAGATCTTTCTTACTTAATTCTAAAGTAGGAGTTAAGCCGACTTATATAAGATTAACAGCGAAACTATAGTAATTATAAATAAAGTAAGTAGATATACTATTATAGAAAGCCTCCACTAGGCCTACTATATTTTCATATAATATAACTTACAGTTTAGAGAAGCTAGCGCCCTATCTACCGGCATCTCTTCTTTTAATCAAGATAGTTAAGTACCTAAAGTAGTTACTAAGGCTTAGCTATCTATAACCAGCCTAATTAATCTTCCAATTTAAAGAATACTTTTAAGAAGGATGCCTAAGGTAGGGTAAACCATACCTAGATAGGATTTTAACATTAAGATCTTAGTAGAAAGTATAATAGAAAAACTTATATCTTAGGAATATACCTATTATAGCTAAGACTTTCTAATTCGCAGCTAGGATTATTCTCAGTAGTAGCTATTAGGAAGGAACTATTTAACCTATTAGGTTAAGATATCTTCACCATAGTAAGATTAGCTAAGGCTTTTTTTTTCTCCTACCGATAGCAAAGAGGGTATACTGGCCTACTTTATCTTTATTATAATAGCTCTTTAGCAGATATAGGCTATTTACCTAGGGTATAAGCGAATTACATTTTATCCAGAGTTATCGATGATTTCCGAAGCTATAGTAGGAATAGGCTAGTGAGTACTATGGTAAGGTTAATTTCACATTTATCCTTAAGAAGTAGGCTAAAGCTCTAGGCGCTCGAAAACAGCAGAATTATATAGATATAAGTAGGGTTACAGAAACAAAAGTACAGCCGCAGACACAAAAGTAGAGCTGTAGACACAAGAGTAGAGTCGCAGATACGAAAGTAGAGTCGCAGGCACGAAAGTAGAATCGCGGATACAAAAGTAGTGTCACGGACTTTCTCCACTTCTCGCCCCACAAAAAGCTAAGACAGGAACTAGCCTAAGCTAGCACTATTATAACTTAGGGGTACAGGGATTTGATTATACACTTGATTTTCTACTAATCATAACTGGCTAAGGCCCGCTGTATTATAGTTCTTAAGTACCGCTAGGAAAGAAGCAAATAGGAAGATAAAGACCTATAAATCCAACCCTAGTATATGCCAAAGTAGATAAATAAATTTCTAAACTTTTCACTGAAATAACTTATTTTACTATCACTTGTTTTCTAATAATACCAGAGGTAATCTACAGCGTAGTCCTTGGTCTTATAACTCTCTCATTTATATTATACCGTCTTACATTATATATATTCTCATTCTTATCAACCTCTCCTTTCTTATCTTCTTATATTCAACCGTTTCTATTATACTATATAATTTATACCTAATCCTACTAGCACTTCACCGGTCTTAGACGTACATCAAGAACCCATTTAATATTAATAGTTCTTTATTTTACCAGCATTAGTGTCTATAATATTATACGGGTCTATTCCGTTTAAGATACTAGTAAGAGGGCAGCGAAGCTCTTACTTATTAACTTATTTCTAATGTTTTTAGATAGTAGTTATAAGTTTAGCGCTTATCTTCTTAGAATTTCCTTCTATTCCTATAGATTCCTTTATCGATTATTTGCGCTAGTAGCTCTAGTTAAAGCTCTAACTTATATTATAATCGTTACTTAATTAAGGGCAATATCTTAGGTAAATAAGATATAATTCTACAGTCTCCTAGTAAGTTTTCCTAGAGCTCCTAAAGTTTAAATAGATACTAAAATTAGTAAGGCCGCTAGTATATTTTTAGCTTTAGTAGTATTACTATTAGTAAAGAAAAGGGTTTACGAAGTATTCCTTATTACCTATATTAGATATATAGTAACGATAATCTATAGAGTATAGTAGTATATCCGGTCGGCTAAAGGGAATTTTTAGGTATTCTTACTAGTATTTATATATACCTTCGTTATTATAGGGGTTTTACAGCTAATTCATATTATCTATCGCAATATAGTAATAGGAAAAAGCTATATATAAATAAATCTATAACCCTATATAGGTAATATTACTCGAATAATACTATTATTACCTAGACTGTAGGTCATACGCGCTAGTCAATATATTAACCTAGGAGTTCCTTCTATAGGAATCTTTTATATTTTTTAATCACACCCTTTTACTATCAGCTAGTAGGAAAATAATATTAATAGCTAGGTAGTTTTAATCTTAATCTTACTTCATCCTCATTCTAGTTTTATAAAGAGACTCTTCGATTATATTAAGCTAAACAGAGAATATAAGGCCTAGATTAATAGCCCTTTTAGTCTATTATCTATTAGTTAGAGATTAAATTATAATATCGGTAACTATAGATATACTTTTATAATTACTACCAGTATCGGCATTGCGGCTCAATTACTATATATTAAGGAGCTTCTTAATAGCTATAAAAAGGCTTAAGTATATATATAGGTAATCTCGCTTATCTAGCAGTTAGATAGGGTTAGTAATTATAAGAGTATACGAGACCTACTCTAGACCCTTATTAGGTAAGATAATAGATACATTTGTACCCATTTCTATATTAGCAATACTATCTACTTATACTAAGCAGATACTTTATATCTCAATTTACAATCTACTATATACTTACTTAGAAAATAAAATTCAGCATATTAGTAAGAATAGGCTTATCGATATACACAGTAGACGCGTTAGCTAGGAAGAGCAGCTTGATATAGAGATAGGAAATCAAATAGGGAAAATAATTATCCTAGGTAAGCCTTATTCTCTCCCTTCATTATAAAACGCCCTCTTATCTCAAACCAGTATATATATAAACATAAACTCAGTATGATATCAGGAACTTGGTTAGGTCACACGTAGATAAGAATATTGAGCTATTCGAACCTAAGTTCTAGCCTTAGGGTCAAACTGGAAGCTTACGCGCCTTCCTTAGGCTGTGAGAAAACGAAACGAATATAAAGACGCTAGAGAACAGGGTAATATACAATATTAGGCATTGCGAAAGCGCAGAGAAGGAATTCCTATAAATATATAGTTACTTTGTTAGCCAAAATCTAAGTACTTAAATACAGTGGAATAGAAAAGAGTGTTCTTCAATTTAGTCTCTCAGCTAAAATACTAGATTTGTATAAAATCACTTATATCGAGAAAATTTACCGACCAGCTACCTTCAACCATATTTAGCTATATGTCTGGTGCCTAACACATCAATAAATGCTAGAGATATGCGGGCAATTTAGCCGATTGTAACTTTAAAGTATTTACTAAATCTCCACCCTGTGACACTAAAAATATATCCGCGAATGCAGGGTACCTAAGGCGAGTATTAGTTATCGAAATATAATCCTTAAATATATAAATAAGGACAGCACTTCGGATGTAAAGTGTTAATATTATATTTCCACTTTCACAACCAGTTCAGAATGGCATCCAATTTGAATCGGGAGAAGCGCGAAACTCAATTTCCTGAGAAACTGTGGCCCGATAATAGAAGTATCGTTAAGGAAAGTACCGAAATCGAGAAACCTAATGAGAAATTGGTCTAAAATAATTATACATATCGACTTGGGGTCCCTATTATTCTAACTGAAAATATTAACAGCTTATTAACTGTTAAAGTGGAATCACCGGCACAGTACCATCTATCTTATAATATTGACTAGGTAGGCCTAGGTGTGATAGGGCTCAAAGACACTGAGAACCTACCTACCTACTTTCTTAAGTAGTGTAGTATTCAAAATACCCACGCTTTTAGACGACTTCAATCTGTTATATACCAAAACTTGGTGTATTTGATAGAAGGCTTTCAATCTGGAGGGAAGTTCTATATTGTATACGAATATTATCATTTGGCTATTAGCCTTAGTTGTGTAGTAACGAATGTTCGCTTCAGTGAAGTAGATATAGCAACTATCTGCAAGGAGATCCTTAGAGGGGTTATTTTTATCTACTACGAGTTGAAGACCTCTTGTCCCTTGTTGGATTGTAGTAATATACTTCTCATATCGAAAGGCGAAGTTAAGATAGGTATAGGACTTGATGAATATGATGACCAACTCTGACCATTAGATAGCAAATATAGGGGAGTGTTTAATGAAGAGAAGATCGCGCGACGGCATTAAAGAAGACATCGAGGCTATTAGGTCTATTGTGACTTTATTAAGTGACCGACCAACTTATGTAGGCGACCCTAAGTAAGGCCTGGGTATGCCGTCTCTTTCTAAGTTGGCGCAGTCGTTTGTTGAGAAGGCGAATACTTCTAGTTCCGCAGAGGATCTACTAAAGGTCAGTATCATTTAAACTGAAGACGTGAATGCATAATAATAGATCGAAAGGAAGAGTTTCTTTATCTAGCAAACCTAGGGGGATGTTAGAGTTTAAAGCGTCATTACCACCAGGCATTTCCTTTAGGAATCCGCATTGGTAAACGTGTCAATGACGTTTACCTTGATGGGATGTGTTGGATATAATATACCCTAACAAATTAGCTATTAGGAATATAAGGAGCTGAGAAGAATATTAATTACTACGTTTGCAAATCTCTACCTGTCGGGGCTACTAAATGTGCAAACGAAATAGAACTTCGTCCGTCGGGACTACAATTGAAGTGATAGAAAGCCAAAAAAATATTTGTGGTGCTATTTTTGTGTCCTACATTGTTCACCAGGAGGATCATCCACAGCATAAAGGGGTCTATATTCTGTACTTCGGAATTTATTATAGGCAAATCTGGGGGTAAAGCATCCGTCGCAGTACCCACTAGGTGTGCTACGTAGTACGCCACTATGGTGTCGTCAACTACTGCCGCTGTCTGCTTAGAGGCGTAATCCTTCAGATAAGAGTGAAGCTCATTATTAGACTAAAAGGGGGTGTAATAGTACAGATAAGTGGCAGAGGGAGTAATATCCTCTATAAGATGAAAAATTGATTGAAGAATAAGAAAATAGTTTTATTCCTTATAACTCCTTATTAGGTACCGTGTCCTGATGACACTTTCTCGATCGATTATCTGTAGAATCTGCCTTTCTCTTTCCTATATAAACATTATAGTCTAGAACGTAATCACAGAGTTTATCCAATAAAATCGTCCCTTCTATGTCATTTCCATAACTTAGATTATCTATTTTCCCGATAAGTATCAACCGTTCTTTCAAAGCTACTTTATATACCTTATTTATATCCAGAGTACCTATTCTATACTTATTAATCACTATAAAGAGATGATCACTTACCAGATCTTATAAGACTACTCGTAGGTTAAATCCACTACCTAAGAAGAATTTATAATAGACTTATGATTCGAATAGGTATAAAACGATCACTTCTTAATATAATCGATATTACGTTAAAAGGATCTCAGGTACCTTATTTCGAACGGATAGGTAGTTTTTCGTTTCTATTAGTTAAGACATTTCCTCAAAACTAGCTGCTAACGGTAGAGTATCACAATCAGGAGTTCTACTTAGGTGATTAGCCAACTCTATTAGCTTACTAGTATCTTCCTCTACTAACTCTAGTCCAGAGTTTATTAAGGGTTAGGGTACTTCCGAAGGCAATAGATTTATAGGTTGAACTTATAGATACCACTCTTTAAAATCTATATTAGTATCGATAGATCCTAGTATAGTCTCAGTAAGCCTTATAGGACTTTAGATAGGGGTAGCTTATCATTTATCCAAAATTAGCTGAAAAAATAAACTTTTACTAAAGAATAATCTAATAATATCTTTTACTATACCGAGCGACGTTATATATTCTAATAGTGGCTAATTAGGACCAAAGATTTGATTATAAAAAATATTTCTGTACTACTATAGATACTCGTCTTATACTAGGCTATTAAATCGGTAGCTTACTTTAAGTTCTAGGTCATTTGTTATAAATTAGGCTATACTATTATCCTCTGCCAGATACCTAGGAAGGTTCTGTAATATATTCTAAAGTCTATTTAATATCAATTATACCTTTCGCTCTTTATATTTATAGAACTCCTCCCTACTAAGTGATTCAAAAAAGCCTTATACTATATATTACCCTAAATTTCTACTTTAAAGCTACCTAATTTAGTCTAACTTAAAGCCTAATCGCGAAGCTAATATAGTAAGCTTACTCAGGCTTATATCTATAGTAAAATATTTAAATTGTTATCGAAAATTTCTTATACAGCCTCCTTAGTAGACAAAATACCTATAAGTAAAAAGCTAAAGCTATAGTATAGATATAACGAACGGGTATTCAGTTTATTATAACGTTATAAACTCGTATTCTGTTATCTAGACTTTAAGGAGACCTCTAGTTCTAATAAGATTCTATTAAATAAGTATAACTTTTTAAAGGCTTTATTTAAATTTTAGAGGATAGAGATAATAGAGCGCTCTTACTAGTCTCTTAATAAACAGTATATCTTAGATAAGTGTAGTAAGAGATAATATTCTCCTAGGTATTTAGAGAAAGTGACTCTTAAGGACTTCCCTATATTAAGTTATTCTAAGAAGAGGAAATATCTTTTTTAAATCTATAAGATTAGTAATATATTTTCGGTCTACTATAGCGATACTAGGTATTAATCCTTTAATATAGGATATAGAATCTAAGTCGATAAGCTACCTATCCTAAGATTTAAGAAATTTTATCTATATTTTTAGGACTATATATAGATAATAGTTCAGTATCTAGGAAGTTAGCTATATATAAGGTATATAATTATTAAATATACCTCTAGGTATTTTAGACCTAATATCCTAGTAATTTAGGAAGATCGTAGTGGCTTCTATAGCTTAACGTATAGTAATAACTTATCTAAAATATAACGCCGTTAATCGTTATATTATAAGTATCGTATTTATTTACAATAGTCTTTGGAACCAAGTCTAGCCCACTATTTCTACTCTTAAGTAGGGTTTTATGAAATTTGGTATAACCTAAGGGTACGATATATTTCGCTAATAGTAAAGCTTATACTTTATATCGATTCTTCGCGCAATTAGGCGAGTATATCGATCGAGATATCTATAACGTTATTAGTCTCTATTCGATATTTTTTAATACTGCCCTACTATTTAGATAAAGATCAACCAGTCATATAGTTTCTCTAAATCTCTCGCCAGCTTTTAGATAATATTTCCTATATATACAAGTAATGATATCCTTTCCTTCTAATAGGAGATTTGGCTGATTTTTTAGATCGATAAGTGCTTCTAGGGTGAGATTTGATTTTGTAAGTACTTTTCTTAGGACCTCCTAATTAATAGTCGCGGTAACTCTGTGCTTAGGCTCTAGGTTACCACAGCCTTCGATTTCAAATATCCTAAAAAGTTTCTCCACATTTTTCTCGGCGATCTCTCGGGTTCCTGTGAGGTTATACTCTTTATATCTAAGATACTGTAACTTTATAATTGCGTATCCCTGATAATATTGTAGCCGTTGAAGGGCGAGGGTGTTTGTTCGGTGACTAAGAAGGTTCTCGCTTGCTTCTATTCTCTTCTTATTTTGCTTTAAATGAAAGAGGAGAAAAATCTTGACGAAGATGGAAAGGAGCGCCATAATAATTTTAAATGTACCTACAACACTTAAACCCGTGTCGCGCTTTGCCGACCCTGTGGGTCTGTGCGTTATGCCCAGCCTCTACCACTCTAGTGTGTCCCTACTCTCTAGTGTGTCCCTACTCTTTAGTGTGTCCCTACTCTCTAGTGCGTCCCTACTCTCTAGTGTGTACCTACTCTCCAGTGTATCCCTACTTTCCAGTGCGTCCCTACTCTCTAGTGTGTCCCTACTCTCTAGTATGTCCTTACTCTCTAGTGTGTCCCTACTCTCTAGTATGACAATAGATAGGTATGTGTCCAAGAAGTAGACATGAACAAAAAATGGGAGGGGGGGCGGTGG
>NW_024067611.1:0-1324 GCF_015533775.1 Penicillium roqueforti
CCCCCCCCCCCCCCCCCCCCCCCCCCCCCCCCCCCCCCCCCCCCCCCCCCCCCCCCCCCCCCCCCCCCCCCCCCCCCCCCCCCCCCCCCCCCCCCCCCCCCCCCCCCCCCCCCCCCCCCCCCCCCCAAGATCATCTCCCCGAATTTCCTATACTTAGACCTGCGGAACAACTCTACCCCCGCGTAGGAGGATCTTCCCGATTCGAATCAGGAAAGGGGAGAAACTCTCTTTGTTTCTGCACGTTTGCTTCGCAAACAAAGTCGGCAGGAGATACCCCCGGCAAAAGGTATCTGTCCATGCAAGTAGCCGTGCAAATTGGTAAGGAACATGGATTGAGAATCCCCACTATAGGAAGTTCTGCACCCTCCAGCTCCTCCCCGTTGGGTTCATTCGGTGAGAAGAGGGGACAGGGAGAGAGCGCGGGGAAGAAAAGAGAGAAAACGGGGGAGGGGAGGTCGTCAATAGGGTGTACATCGATGTACAAACAAGTGCTCTAGGGCAATTGTGATGAATCGGGCACTCGAGATTTGAAGTCTTCTATGGGCTGGCAATCCTTGTCCTGTGAATGTTGTACTGTGTCTGGGCCATGTTGTCCCACCGTATTGTTTATTTGATTTTTGGGGGGGGGGGGACAATTCCCAGATGGGAAAGATGCAAGTGAGTATCCGAGAAAGAGGCTTCGATTTGACGTGGCCATTTACCAAGTCCACTTGGAGAAGGGACTTTTGCAGGGTTGTGGATGTAAAGGGAAAAAGAAAAGTACACGGAGAAGTACGGAGAAGTACCGAGGCGGGACAACAGGATGACATACGTTTGGTTGGAAGGTGAGACACATCGGACTTCTTCAAGGTTCGGACCCTCGCAGACCTGCAGACTTGCAGACAGTCCAAAACATACCTGGTGTGACAGATGTACTCTGCTGCTTTCCGATTATATATGTTTGTTTTTGAGAAAACAGAGCGCTGTGTTGGTATCGAGTCCGAATGATCAAAATAATATACAACAGATAGGCATAGACTGATCAGAAGGACAATAGCCTCCTCTCCAAGAAAAAGATATTAAACTGTATGTACTCAAAACAAAAGATATAGTTACATAGCATATCTGCCCTCGTGGTCAGACCTTGGTCAGATATGGGCAGACATGCCCGGGAAAAAGGAGAAAACCATAAATTCATGACATCGGCCGAATCATCACGGCCAATCGATGGGGGTCTTCAAGTCGTAAGTTCGTGCATGGGGGGGGGGGGGGGGGGGTGGGGGGGGCGCGGGGGGGGGTGGGGGGGGGGCGCGGGGGGGGGGGAGGGGGGGGGGGGTGGGGGGGG